>NC_058407.1:30535209-30819275 GCF_002201575.2 Neomonachus schauinslandi | reverse complement strand
ATTTCTTTCATGAGTATTTTATAGTTTTCTGAGTACAGATCCTTTGTCTCTTTGGTTAGATTTATTCCTAGGTATCTTATGGTTTTGGATGCAATTGTAAATGGGATTGACTCCTTCATTTCTCTTTCTTCTGTCTTGTTGTTGGTGTATAGGAACGCCACTGACTTCTGTGCATTGATTTTATATCCTGCCACTTTACTGAATTCCTGTATGAGTTCTAGCAGTTTTGGGGTGGAGTCTTTTGGGTTTTCCACATAAAGTATCATATCACCTGCAAAGAGTGAGAGTTTGACTTCTTCTTTGCCAATTTGGATGCCTTTGATTTCTTTTTGTTGTCTGATTGCTGTGGCTAGGACTTCCAATACTGTGTTGAATAGCAGTGGTGATAGTGGACATCCCTGCCGCGTTCCTGACCTTAGGGGGAAAGCTCTCAGTTTTTCCCCATTGAGAATGATATTTGCTGTAGGTTTTTCATAGATGGCTTTTATGATATTGAGGTATGTACCCTCTATCCCTATACTCTGAAGAGTTTTGATCAAGAAAGGATGCTGTACTTTGTCAAAAGCTTTTTCTGCATCTATTGAGAGGATCATATGGTTCTTGTTCTTTCTTTTGTTAATGTATTGTATCACATTGATTGATTTGCGGATGTTGAACCAACCTTGCAGCCCAGGGATAAATCCCACTTGGTCGTGGTGAATAATCCTTTTAATGTACTGTTGGATCCTATTGGCTAGTATTTTGGTGAGAATTTTTGCATCCATGTTCATCAGGGATATTGGTCTGTAATTCTGCTTTTTGATGGGGTCTTTGTCTGGTTTGGGGATCAAGGTAATGCTGGCCTCATAAAATGAGTTTGGAAGTTTTCCTTCCATTTCTATTTTTGGAACAGTTTCAGAAGAATAGGTATTAATTCTTCTTGAAATGTTTGGTAGAATTCCCCTGGGAAGCCATCTGGCCCTGGGCTTTTGTTTGTTGGGAGATTTTTGATGACTGCTTCAATTTCCTTAGTGGTTATAGGTCTATTCAGGTTTTCTATTTCATCCTGGTTCAGTTTTGGTAGTTGATACATCTCTAGGAATGCATCCATTTCTTCCAGGTTATCTAATTTGCTGGCATAGACTTGCTCATAATATGTTCTTATAGTTGTTTGTATTTCTTTGGTGTTGGTTGTGATCTCTCCTCTTTCATTCATGATTTTGTTGATTTGGGTCATTTCTCTTCTCTTTTTGATAAGTCTGGCCAGGGGTTTATCAATCTTGTTAATTCTTTCAAAGAACCAGCTCCTAGTTTCGTTGATCTGTTCTACTGTTCTTTTAGTTTCTATTTCA
Source organism: Neomonachus schauinslandi (assembly GCF_002201575.2). Lineage (NCBI taxonomy): Eukaryota > Metazoa > Chordata > Mammalia > Carnivora > Phocidae > Neomonachus > Neomonachus schauinslandi. The sequence goes on along the minus strand of NC_058407.1, from coordinate 30,817,944 downwards.
TTGATTTCTGCTCTGATCTTTATTATTTCTCTTCTCCTGCTGGGTTTAGGCTTTATTTGCTGTTCTTTCTCCAGCTCTTTTAGGTGTAGGGTTAGATTGTGTACTTGAGACCTTTCTTGTTTCTTGAGAAAGGCTTGTATTGCTATATACTTTCCTCTCAGGACTGCCTTTGCTGCATCCCAAAGATTTTGAATAGTTGTGTTTTCATTTTCATTGGTTTCCATGTATTTTTTTAATTCTTCTTTAATTTCCTGGTTGACCCATTCATTCTTCAGTAGGATGCTCTTTAGCCTCCATGTATTTGAGTTCTTTCCGCCTTTCCTCTTGTGACTGAGTTCTAGTTTCAAAGCATTGTGGTCTGAAAATAGGCAGGGAATGATCCCAATCTTTTGGTACCGGTTGAGACCTGATTTATGACCTAGGATGTGATCTATTCTGGAGAATGTTCCATGGGCACTAGAGAAGAATGTGTATTCCGTTGCTTTGGGATGGAATGTTCTGAATATGTCTGTGAAGTCCATTTGGTCCAGTGTGTCATTTAAAGTCTTTATTTCCTTGTTGATCTTTTGCTTAGACGATCTGTCCATTTCAGTGAGGGGGGTGTTAAAGTCCCCCACTATTATTGTATTGTTGTCGATGTGTTTCTTTGCTTTTGTTATTAATTGGCTTATATAATTGGTTGCTCCCATGTTAGGGGCATAGATATTTACAATTGTTAGATCTTCTTGTTGGATAGATCCTTTAAGTAGGATATAATGTCCTTCCTCATCTCTTATTACAGTCTTTGGTTTAAAATCTACTTTGTCTGATATAAGGATTGCCACCCCAGCTTTCTTTTGGTGTCCATTAGCATGGTAAATGGTTTTCCACCCCCTCACTTTCAATCTGGGGGTGTCTTTGGTTCTAAAATGAGTCTCTTGCAGACAGCATATCGATGGGTCTTGTTTTTTAATCCAGTCTGATAGCCTGTGTCTTTTGATTGGGGCATTGAGCCCATTTACATTCAGGGTAACTATTGAAAGATAGGAATTTAGTGCCATTGTATTGCCTGTAAGGTGACTGTTACCGTATATTGTCTGTGTTCCTTTCTGGTCTATGTTGCTTTTAGGTTCTCTCTTTGCTTAGAGGACCACTTTCAAGATTTCCTGTAGGGCTGGTTTTGTGTTTGCAAATTCCTTTTTGTTTGTCCTGGAAGCTTTTTATCTCTCCTTCAATTTTCAATGACAGCGTAGCTGGATATAGTATTCTTGGCTGCATATTTTTCTCATTTAGTGCTCTGAATATATCCTGCCAGTCCTTTCTGGCCTGCCAGGTCTCTGTGGATAGGTCTGTTGCCAATCTAATGTTTCTACCCTTGTAGGTTACATATCTCTTCTCCCGAGCTGCTTTCAGGATTTTCTCTTTGTCTATGAGACTCGTAAGTTTTACTATTAGATGTCAGGGTGTTGACCTATTTTTATTGATTTTGAGAGGGGTTCTCTGTGCTTCCTGGATTTTGATGCCTGTTTCCTTCCCCAAATTAGGGAAGTTCTCTGCTATAATTTGCTCCATTATACCTTCTGCCCCTCTCTCTCTTTCTTCTTCTTCTGGGATCCCAATTATTCTAATGTTGTTTCATCTTATGGTACCACTTATCTCTCGAATTCTGCCCTCATGATCCAGTAGTTGTTTATCTCTCTTTTTCTCAGCTTCTTTATTTTCCATCATTTGGTCTTCTATATTACTGATTCTCTCTTCTGCCTCATTTATTCTAGCAGTTAGCGCCCCCATTTTTTATTGCACCTCATTAATAGCCTTTTTGATTTCTACTTGGTTGGATTTTAGTTCTTTTACTTCTCCAGAAAGGGTTTCTCTAATAACTTCCATATTTTTTTCAAGCCCAGCTAGTATCTTTAAAGTGATGATTCTGAACTCTAGATCTGACATCGTACTAATGTCCATATTGAGTAGGTCCCTGGCAGTCGGTACTACCTCTTGTTCTTTTTGTTGAGGTGATTTTTTCCGTCTTGTCATTTTGTGCAGAGGAGAATAGATTAATGAGAGAACAAAATGCTAGCAGAGTAACAACGTCCCCAGAAAATATACTCTAAACAAATCAGAAAAGACCTGAAGCAGTGGGAAAAGAAAGGGAAAGAGAGAAAAAAGAAAAAGATAAAGATAAAAACAAAAACAAACAAAACAAAACAACAACAACAACAAAAAAAAAACAGAATGTGATCAAATATGATCAGGCTGGTATATAATCAGTGCCACACACTAGATTTGGGGTGTATTTTGGTCTTTTAGAAGAAAGTGCCTCCCAAAATTTTAAAGAAAGAAAAACTTATATATGTACAAAAATAAGGGTTGATATGATGAAGGGATGGAATATGACTGTAAAGATGGAAATTATAAAAAATTTTATAAAAGGAATTGATAAGAAGTTGTTTGAAAAAAGAAAGAAGAGGATTTAAAAAAAGAAAAAAGAAAAAAAAAGGGAGAGGATGTGATCAGGCAGGGAAAGAAAACACCATATACTAGAGATTTAGGGTATATTTTAATCTGTTAGAAGAAACTATCTCAAAATTTTAAAGAGAGAACAACTTATATATATAAGCCAAAAATATGGGTAACTACTACGAAGGGATAGAATATGACTCTAAAAATGAAAAATAAAATTTTTTTTTTAAAAAGGGATTGATAAGATGTTGGTTGAAAAAGGGAAAAAGAAAAATTCAAAAAGAAAAAAAAAGAAAAAAAGACAGTTAAAAAAAAATTAACTTTGAAAGACTAAAGAATCATGGTAAAAAAGCCATGAATTCTATGTGCAGTGTTCCCCTAGCGCTGGAGTTCTGCCGTTCTCATTGATCGGTAAACTTGGTCTTGGCTGGCTGTTCTCACTGATCTTCTGGGGAGGGGCCTGTTGCCGTGGTTTCCAAATGTCTCTGCCGGAGGCGGAATTGCCCCGCCCTTGCCCCCTCCCGGCTAAGTAATCTGCTCGGGTTTGCTCTCCGGGGCTTTTGTTCGCTGAGAGCTTTCCGTACAGCTTTGGAGGCGGAGAGTGAAAATGGCGGCCTCCCAATCTCTGCCCCAGAGGAGCCGATAACTCGGAGCCCCACTTCTAAGTGAGCCCCCAGAGAAAAGCCGTCAGTCACTCCCGTCTCCCCGGTCTCCGGCCGCACTCCGTGCTCACCCGGCCTGTGACCGCGCGTTTCTATCTCTGGCACCTGACCCCGTGTGGAGTCTCCAAACCCAGCAGATCCCTGCGGTGCACTCCCGCGTGGCTCCTCCTGTGGGAGGAAGGTGAGTCTCCCCGGATCTGCCACTTGTTGGGTCCCTGCTGGAGGAGCAGTGGCCCGACTGTGCCGCGGCGCACTCCTGCGTGGCTCCTCCCGGGGGAGGAAGGTGAGTCTCCCCGGATCTGCCGCTTGTTGGGTCCCTACTGGAGGAGCAGTGGCCCGACTGTGCCGTGGATCACGGTTTATGGCAACCCCGAGCTGAGAGCCCGCGCCTGGGCTCCGCCTCTGCAGCCGGCTTCCCCGCTCCGATACCTAGGACCTCTGCCGCACTCAGGCACCCCCGGTCTTTCTGTGACCCCGAGGGTCCTGAGACCACACTGTCCCGGAGGGTTCCACCCCCCGCTTAGCCACCAGAGTGACGTCCCTCGGTGGAGCAGACTTTTAAAAGTTCCGATTTTGTGCTCCGCGGCTCTATCACTTGCCAGAAGCGGCCGCCGGAGGCCCCTCCCCTGCCGTCTATCCTCCCGAATATCGCCTCGGATTCACTTCTCCGCATGTCCTACCTTCCAGAAAGTGGTCGCTTTTCTGATGAGAGAGTTGTTGCTCTTCTTTTCTTCGATCTCCTGTTGAGTTTGTAGGTGTTCAGAATGGTTTGATCCCTATCCAGCTGAATTCCTGAGAGGAGACGAAATCCAGGTCTCCTACTCCTCTGCCATCTTGCTTCGCTGCACTAGAAATAGCCCATTCTTACGAGAGCTCTTTTTTTTTTTTTTAAAGATTTTATTTATTTATTTGAGAGAGAGAGAATGAGAGACAGAGAGCATGAGAGGGAGGAGGGTCAGAGGGAGAAGCAGACTCCCCGCCGAGCAGGGAGCCCGATGCGGGACTCGATCCCGGGACTCCAGGATCACGACCTGAGCCAAAGGCAGTCGCCTAACCAACTGAGCCACCCAGGCGCCCCACAAGAGCTCTTAATGTAGAGGTTCATCCCTGGGGCTTTTCACAGACTACTGGCTCGATGGTCCAGTCAGACAATGAATAATTGTTTCTGCAGGTTGATCAGACTACTTGTGCTCAGGGACCTCTCTCCCACCTCTCAATAAGGGAAAAAAGACAAAGAAAAAACAAGCCCAGATTGAAATATAAGAAATACACCTTTGAAATGTTTGGAAGAAAATATAAAAGATTATATTCTTGAGATTTTCTTTTAAAAAAATACTGAAAAAGCATGAATCATAAAGGAATGTGTTAATTAATTTGACCATATTAAAATTTAAAATATATTTAAAGCATTAAGGGAAAAAAAGGAAATGTCATAAATTTGAGAAAGGTATTTTCTTTTTCTTTTTTTTTAAGATTTTATTTATTTGTTTGACAGAGAGAGACACAGCAAGAGAGGGAACACAAGCAGGGGGAGTGGGAGAGGGAGAAGCAGGCTTCCCACCAAGCAGGGAGCCCAATGCAGGGCTCGATCCCAGGACCCTGGGACTATGACCTGAGCCGAAGGCAGACGCTTAACGACTGAGCCACCCAGGCGCCCCGAAGAAGGTATTTTCAACACACAGGATCAATAAGGGACTAGAAGCCAGAATGTGTTTTAAGACACTTGTAAGAAATAGAAAAAAGACCATGAGAAAAAAATGGGGAAATGTCATAAAGAGGTTTTTTATGGATGGGAATCACAAATCCTGAATACACATAAGAAAAGACATTCAACTTTATTAGTAACCACAGAAATGAAAATTAAGACCACACTGAGATGCATTTTATAACCACAAAGTGTACAAAAATACAGGTCTGATCTGGGGTGCCTGGGTGGTGTAGTCTGTTAAGTGTTGGCCTCTTGGTGGAGCCCCGCATTGGGTTCTGCACTCAGCACAGACTCTGCTTAAGTTTCTATTTCCTTCTTCCTCTGCCCCTTCCCTCTTGTGTACAGGCACATGCTCTCTCTCTCAAATAAATCTTAAAAAAAAAAAAGAAAGAAAGAAAGAAAATCTAAAGATTAATTAGAGTATGTATTCAGGCATGTTTCACAGTTTGCTCTTCACCTGTATTCAATGTTCTTTCCTTTAGTACTTTATTTATTTATTTATTTATTTATTTGACAAAGAGAGAGAGAGAGCACAACCAGGGAGAGTGGCAGGCAGAGGGAGAGGGAAGCAGACTTCCCGCTGAGCAGGGAGCCCCATGAGGGGCTCGATCCCAGGACCCTGGGATCATGACCTGAGCCGAAGGCAGACGCTTAATGACTGAGCCACCCAGGCACCCAGTACTGTCTTAAGTATACACCTTTTAGACCTCATGTGCTTCAGATTCTTTTTTGTAGAATAGCATTTTGTCAAAGAAGGATAGGAGTAGAATAGGAAAAGGAGAAAAAAATCAAAGAACGCTTTCAGGTACAATAGGACCCCAAAGAGACAACTTTTAATGTTACTAGATGGTAAATTAATTTTACTTTGTCTGATTGGAAAACAATCATAGGCCTGGTTGTTCAATCTAGCCCGCCATTACGAGGTTAAGCTATAAGGTCCTGTCAGTTCTAAAATTTTAGCTTGAAATAGATCTCTCCTAGCCTTCAGAAGATTATGGTAGATTTGTACATTATGATGAAGTTTGTGTCTGAATTTTCTACTCCCTGTGATTAATGAAACTCACTTAAAATAAATATTCAAACAAAATGTGTTTATCTTTGGATAATATAAGGTTTAAATTCTAATTTTATTTTTGGTGCTTAGCAGATTCACTTTTCATATTTGACACCTTAGACTCTTAAAATTTATGCAAAGACCTCTGTAAATCTGGATCAAAAGCAATTTAGCTAACTTTGTATTTTGGTATAATATCCTTCTCAGCCAGCCATATTTGATCTATTTCTTACATCACTTTTTCCCTGGGTGTCAGACCTCTTCAACAGATGATAAAGAATAACAGTTTGGGAGAAAGAACACAGGATTTAGAGTATTAGCACATGGGTTCAAGTCTAATTCACTTAGTAACTAGGTCAAGTTACATAACTTTTCTGAGCTTCAGTTTACTCAATTGGAAAATGGAGAAAATGATTGTATTCAGTCAGGCTGTTTTGTCCGCAATTCACATTTTCAAACTCAATTCAAGATAGCTCAAAGAACAAATTCAGGCACTTCATATTCTGAAAGTTCAAGAGTCAACACAATTGGATCAAGAATGTCATAAGCCTCTTTCCCCATCCCTCTTTCTACCTCTCTCCAAAGACTCGCTTTCTTATGCAAACAAAGTTTCATCATTTGGCAGGAAAAACTATTTCTCATTGACCCATAGCCACATTTTTCCAGTTTAGCAAGCACAGAAGGGAAAAAAGGGGAGGCGGGGAGGGAAGGAGGCAATTCTATCACCCAACATCAGATTTGTCTTTCTTAGGGCATATGCTGACTCCTAGGCCAATCACTGCTCCTGGAAGAACAGGCTGTTATCATTGGTCCACCTGGGATCACGTGTTCACCCCTGAGAACAAGGGATAAGATCTAGTGATTGGCAGACTCATCAAGACCGCTTGAGTTGGATAATAGCGGATTTCCATGGCACACAGGGGTGGTGTTTAGACAAAAATAACTCTCCACTGCCATAATAATTCCTCTAGGTAGGATCTTACAAAAACTGAAAATTGGGGACAGGGGCCTTTTATCTTGTAAAATAAATTAAATCTTGGGTTAAAATGATTTTTTTGTAAAAAAAAAAAAATCACTATGAAGAAGTTGAGAGTACCGTAAGATTGGATTAGAATAAGGGATCTGTTCGAAACAAGTCATTTCTTGTGTAAAATTGGGGAAATTGTTCTATGTTCTTTACAAAGCAAATTATCTACAAAATGAAGGAAATAAATATTAGTTTTATGTTTAATATAGATTTTTTGAGAAATGAAAGCCACAATAAAATCTCCAGTGTCTTTATGTGCCCACAGTAAATGTCTCATTTTCTATCAAGAACTAAATGTGCTCAGGGGTGTGAACATGTCACGATCGCTTAGCTTAATGGGTGTGAAGTAAATGCGCTCTTTTCTGGAGGGAAAAATGTTTTCTAAAGATCATTGCAACATTACAAAACTAGGCACATTTTTATAAAATTGGACAGTTGGAAGTGACCTGAAAAGTTCATCAAATCTCTGCCATGCTTTAGAATGACAATCAAAACACCCCAGGGAAATGACTATCTTGAGATAGATTTTTAAAATGTCTTCCAGGGAGAATCTCTCTGGGGAATCTATTTTTCTCACAATAAATCAACATCTACCTTCACCTCTTTTCTTTCAGGCTGCCAGGAAATAATTGGATTACACTCCAGCTCCCTCGGGAGTGGTTCCCAAACTTGATTATTCATCAGAACCTCCTAGGAAACTGTAAAATACAGCTTTCTGGGCCCCACTCTAGACGTCACTGAATCAGGACCCCAGAATCAGTTTTTTGTTTGTTTTTTTTTTTTTTTTTTTTTTTTTAAAGATTTTATTTATTTGAGAGAGAGAGAATGAGAGAGAGCAAGCACATGAGAGGGGGGAGGGTCAGAGGGAGAAGCAGACTCCCCGCCCAGCATGGAGCACGATGTGGGACTCGATCCAGGGACTCCAGGATCATGACCTGAGTTGAAGGCAGTCGCTTAACCAACTGAGCCACCCAGGCGCCCCTTTTGTTTGTTTTTTTTAAAGCTTCTCCCACGTATCTTTATTCAGCCACTTTGATCTATGCACTAGCTTTAGGAAATCACAGAGTTCAGGACAAAGAGATGATATTTAATCATGACTCGAATGCTATTGCCAAGAGAAATGTGCCTCACTATTGTATCAGGCCCCAGAGGAGAGACAAGCAAAGTGTTTTTAACTTTTGAAGCTCTAACTGTATGAAGGAAGTTTGTGGAGCTCTACCTTTCCTAATTTTACTTTTGGAATATTGATGCTTATACTCCGAATATTGACTATTAGATCCAGTTTGAAAACCTCTCTAAGCAGAGGCAGTAGGCTCCCTAATACATGCTCTGGATGTTGGTGCTAGAAAAAGAAATGACATTATGATAAGGAGAAGAATGAATAAGTAGACAAGCTTCCATCATTTTGTATTAGAGAGAATTTTCTGAATTTATTAAGAACGGCTCCATTCTTTCTGAAAAGGTTATCAGTTCACATCCAAATGACGAACTATCAGGCAGTTATTAAGGCGTGCTTGTACAGAATTTTAATGAGATCAGACTGTATAAAGGTTTTGCATCCTGACCTTTTCTTTCTGCATTACATCATAAGCATTTTTCCATGCAGTTACAATTCTTCACATATATGTTGGCAAACACGTGGTTAAGTATGAGCATGCATATACCTAGTCCGTTTATAAATGCTTTCCAATGGCCCTCACTTATTTTTTCAACAAATATGTTTCAAATGCTTCTGCTCGAACTTACTAATTAACAGGGGAGAAAAAGGGACATCAGGGAAAAGATAAATAGCCATGATAGGCAGATTGGGATGCAAGAGTAGGCCAGCTCATAGATATCTCAGCTGTTTAGAAGAGGAAGTAATTAAATAAGGAATAAGGATATTTGACATGAATTTCTGTGGGAGAGGAAATTTAGATTCATCAAAAAGGGATGGGACTCAGACAAGAAGAAAATGAAAAGAAATTTTCATGCAGGGGAAGGGAGTAAGTTAAGATTTGAAATCAGAAATCTGCACATTGTGTTCAGGAAATAAGAGAAGTGTAAGGAGAAAAGTTTGGATTCCCACGTAGCAGCGGATTTTGCTTTAATTTTCATTTCATTTTGTTTGTGTTTCATAAATATGAAAGATTTCAACTTACTAAAAAATATATGGAATGTTATGTAATAGGCATCTATGTGTCCACTGCAGATTTTAAGCAGATATTAAAGTTTGACATATGTGCTTGATTCTTGGGCATTTTTTAATGGCATGAGTTTGAGTTTGGCTGGTGTAATCTTAGCCTAGGCATCTCAAGCTGGAGTCATTCAGCAAGTTGAAAGGGACCAACATGTGGCATTTTTTTTAACTCTAAACTCTGTTTAGAGATTAGGGAGGTAGGGAAAAGAGAAGCATAGTAATTTTCCCAGTAAATAATTTTAAACATTTTAACATTCTTTAATACTGATATGTTCTGGAGGTAAATAAAAGACTGATGTGAATGTTTAATTAAAATTAAGAAATCAAAGAAAAATTTCACCTGCTACATGCACCCAAAGGCCACATCCTCAGAACCCATGCCAATGGTGAGATCCTACTCCCACAGGAAGACCCATTTCCCCATCTTTGGCTGTTAGGAATGTTTCTCTGATGAAAGTGTCAGATGTTCTCTTCTAGATTATAGGGATCCACTGAAGTTTTACCTAAAATGGGGCTTAACATTCTAAATAGTGAAATTATACTGTTTGCAACTTCAATTGACTATCGTCGATTAGTTCATTAAGTAAAAATGAACAGAAACCATGGTACCTTCTGGAGTTTTCATCCATAAGCAAGGAAAGATTGCTTCCATTGAATAAAGTATAAAAGAATGGTGGAAGATAAAAAGAATATTGCATTTTGAGTTTCTCATGAGTCATATGTGTTCAGTGTACTAGTTACTTATGTGAAATTTCAAGACAGCAGTCATGGTCCCTGATCTTCTCCCTCCCATAGGTGGGCCCAGTCCTCCAGGGTGATGTGAAGGACACAGAGGGCAATCTAAGCAAGAGACTGTCCATATGGCACTGAATTAGCTTGCTCATGGCATCAGATAGATGAGCCTGAGTTTCTGACTTCTCCCTTTCCAGAATGTCCTTCCAGACCCTGATGTCAACCATGCAAAATAGATTATACAATGAGAAAATAAAGTCACACAATTTATTAATGATGGTGTCCTCACCAGAATCAGCAGGAGAAGAACCCCAGAAGTTATCCAACTCTCATACTTTGATTTATAGGGATCATAATATAATGCTTCAGATTATAGATCTGGAGCCTGACTTCAGAGACCCAGTTCTGCCACTTACTCCGTGCCTCAATATCTCCTTTGTGAAATGGATATATTTTATCCTGTAAAGGATTGCTATGAGGATTAGATAACTTAATACATAGAATGTACTTAGAACAATGCTTGACATTATGTGCTCAATTAATGCTAGTTTTGTTATATGTTTATATAAAACCAAGACTTCTTCCATCCAGTCTATCTTTGTTATTTTGAATCCTTACATATTTCTGCCCATGATCACCCCCTGGGCAGTCTTACTACATCACCTACTTCCATGCCCAAACTAGACCTGTACCTCCACCTCCCAATACTCCCAAGTCCTTGTAATATGTTGGGGTGGTCCAGTGGTCCAGGCTGTCTTGTTTGATGCCCTTGTTGTTTTTCCTTGGTGGATAACTCTAATAGTAATTGGTTTTCTCCCAAGTGTGTGTACAACTTATGTGGAAGGGTTATACCTTGAAATATTAGTCTTGTTTCTCTGTGCCTTTTCTCTTACACTAATGACCCTAGCCAACACTAAAACAGAAATAAAGATTTAAATAAATTGCCAACCTCCGCACCAGATGCAGTCTTCCTTCTAAGACACATTGCCTCAGGGCTGGATTTTTACCTGTGGGATGACATTAGGGAGAAGAGAGCAAAGGTGGAGAAGCAACTTTATTTTTTGGATTTTATTATTTTCACATTTTATTTATTTTTTCATCCCAGTATAATTAATACACAGTGTTATATTAGTTTCAGGTGTACAAAATAGTGATTCAACGGTTCTATTCATTACTAAGTGCTCATCATGATAAGTGTACTCTTAATCCCCTTCACCTATTTCACCCACCCCCCCCCCCACCAACCTCCCCTCTGGCAACCACCAGTTTGTTCTCTATATCTAAGACTCTGGTTTTTTGTGATGCCTGGGTGGCTCAGCTGGTTAAGCGTCTGACTTCGGCTCAGGTCATGACCATGGAGTCTGGGGATCAAGCCCCGCACTGGGCTTCCCACTCAGCGGGGAGTCTGCTTGTCCCTCTCCCTCTGTCCCTCCCCTGCTCATGCTCTCTCTCTCTCTCAAGTAAATAAATAAAATCTCTCTAAAAAAAAAAAATTCTGGTTTTTTGTTTATCTCTTTTTTTCTTTGTTTTGTTGTTGTTTTGTTTCTTAAATTCCACATGTGAGTGGTCGTATGGTATTTGTCTTTCCCTGACTGACTTATCTCACTTAGAATTATGCCTTCTAAATCCATCTGTGTTGTTGCAAATGGCAAGAGTTCATTCATTTTTATGGCTGAGTAATACTCCATTATATAGATATACATACGTGTGTGTGTGTGTGTGTGTGTGTGTGTATGCCACATCTTCTTTATTCATTTTTCTACGGATGGACACTTGGGTTGCTTCCATATCTTGGCTATTGTAAATAATGCTGCAGCAAACATAGGGGTGCATATATCTTTTCAAATTAGTGTTTTCATTTTCTTTGGGTAAATACCCAGGAGTGGAATTACTGGATCATATGGTAATTTTTTGAGGAATCTCCACACTGTTTTCTAGAGAAGGAGGATGGCTTGGATGGATGAGGGAAAAGGGCCTGCTGCACCTCACTATACAAGGAACACAGGGGATGCCTTGTCTTAGAGTGTGGCTCATACTCATTTCCTGTAGATCTGTCATATAACTGTCCTAAATACTTTATAAATACCCCCTGCCCCTTAATGGAGGAAAGCAAAGATGGGGGGATAGCCTAAAGGGAAACTCTTGCCTCCTGGTGAAAGTAACACTAAACTGTATTAGTGGGGAGCTTTGCTGTGAGGAGACACATTGTGCTTCTGAGATTAAATGTATTTTAAAATGGAAAAGTCCAGAAGTTTATCTTCTAGTATATCTTAAGGAAACAGTTTGTGTTGAACTGATCTCTTTGTAAATTTCATGATTGTGTCTATTTTGGAATAGAGCAGTTTTTCCCAAAGATCAGGTCTTCTTGGTCAAATTTGAACCTACAAATTTCATTATGTTTTACATGTCATTATTTTGCTCCCAAACAGAAAGTTCCTATATGTGGCTGAAGGAACAGAAAAGTCAATGCTGATGATAAAGATTTTGGAATCATCCACATAGAACAAATAACTTGAAGCCATGAAAATAATTGAAATCATGGAAGAGGTAGTAAAAGGGGAGAAGAGCATGTGGTCAAGGACAGAGTCTTAGGAACTACCAAGTTTACTTTCATGAGAACAAGAAAGAGGAGCTCTCCTAGAAGAGAGAGTAATTAACCAAAGATGTAAAGGACAAGAAAGCATTGAAAGGAAGACATCAAATAAGGAGGGATTCGCTGATGGAGTTAATTGTTTAAAAGCAGGAAGACAAGTGGGAACTGAGAAAAAGACTTCTGGATTTGCTTATTAGGAATCTGCTAGTGATATACAAAGAAGCAGTTTCAATAAAGTGCTGGCAGGAGATGCCCTACTGAGAGAAGTTGAGGAGGGTGAAAGCGTTCTGGTTCCAGGGAGCAATGAGACAGCTCTGGGCATAGATTCATGGGCTCTGCTCATGGAGCCTGCCTTCCCCATTTACCAATGGCAGATACTGAGGTCCTACACCCAGTCCTACACCACTGAGGTAGGCTTCCCTGGGAAATAAGTATATTGGGATTTTCTGGAGAGGACTTTGGCATTAGTTGTGGGGCCATAAAGCCAGGTATCTGGGCCTTGGCAGTGTGTTTGCACCAAGCTACAGCCTCCCCAAACTCCCACCCTTTGGCTCTGACTGTTCCTAGGCTTGAGCTTTGGCTTTAGGATTGGTAGTCCCATTTTCCCACTGATGTTAAACCTGCACAGAATCCCAGCACCACCTGTCTGGGAAATTGGCAGTCAGACTAACCATTGCAGCACCTTCCTCAAGGCTTCTATTCCAAAACTCTGGTGGTGGTCATGATCCAATCATCATCATCATCATTAATCATCACGTGGCATATAACATATTCACATAAAATAAACCTCTCTTCCCGCCCCCCACCCCACCCCACTCCATCCTTACTAACATGATCTGTCACCTGTAGTCCTGTTATTCTGATGGACTTCAACCCCTTGGCCTGTGTTCTAGGTTGGCATGGGTGCTTCTGAAGGTTTTCCTTTTTTGGAGGTTATTTGGATACTCTGGCTTACAAACCTCACCTTACTTCCAAGGCACATAAAACATACATACACACAGATATACACATGTACACACACACAACCTCTGATTTTTGATGATCCTTTCATTTCTGTGGTTCCCATAGCTTGGGACAGTCTTGAATCTACCAAAATTCTTCCATCTAGACTAAACCTCAACCACGATCTCCCAACCCTCCTGAAGTTGTGCAGAGAGAGTCAGACTTAGCTTTAGGCTCTCCTAATAGAAACCTATGATTCAAATAAAAGAAATTAAGTTACCTCACTCTAATGGATACTGGGGAAAGACACAACTGAGCACTGAATGCAATTTGAGTACATTTTAACCTTGGTGTTCTCACAAAGTTCTGGTAAAAAATTACCAAACATGAAATAAGACAAGCCTGATGTCTTAATTAGGAAAAAATCACAAATATCTATTCCATAATAAGGTTATTTTTTTTTAACTGTGAAGTCTGATTGAGAAGGGGTTGTGACTAGATATCCTTAAAGAGCAACTAGAAAAACTACACTTAAGATAATTGATCTCTAATGTTCCTTCTAGGTCTTAAATTCTGAGACATGGAAAACATCAAACACTCCTTCCACATCTCTCAAGACCTAATCTTGCTTTACTACTTTTTTTTTTTTATCTCCCACATATATTTATTTTTTAAAAGTATGTAAACCATTCCATCTTCCAAACTCAGGAGTTCTGCATCTAATATCTGGCCTGGCTTCTCCAGAACATTCTGTATCAACTTAATAGTTGTTTATTAAATTTACTCAGATCTCACTTCTGAGAATCAAGAGCTCTGGAGTCTGGCAGGTCTTTCCTCGAATCGTGGCTCTGTCTTTTACTAACTATGTACTCTGGGCAAATTAATAAACTTTTCTGAGTCTCAACTTTCTCATCTATAAAATAAGCACACTAATGCCGACCTACTTTCATTTATCCAACAAGTATTTTTGTTTGCAGAAAGACTGAAGGAACTAAGATATTTTGCTAAAATAAGAAAAAAGGTATGGGGGAGACTCCCTCCTTGGTTTTCCAATGGGTAGCATAAGGACCAAACTGAAATAGCAAGAAGACTGATTATAGGACAAGGAAACTGCACCATCTAAAGCCACCTTGCAGTGAGCAGGATGTCCTGTCCTAGAACATTTTCCAAAAGGAATCATTGGACCTCAGGTGAGAATATGTGTCAAACAGATTCCTCCACTAGCAGCTAGTTTTGGAAGGAAAGGAAACTTCTTTCCAACATCTCAGTGATTGCATTAAGATATAAATCTACCCAAAGTACATAACTAAAATAGTTTCAATAATTGAGAAAGGAGATTGTTCTCATATTATTTAGAAGTTTCCAGTTCTCATTTTCCTGAATTGCTCTTCTTTCCTGTAGTTTATGTTTCTGCCAGGGCCTCTGAGAATCTCTTTCACGCAGGAGAGAAATATCTTTTGAAAGGCAGCAAATAACTAAATTAGTAAGATGATGGGTTAACGAGCTGAGAGTATCATACAAACAATTTCTGAGTCAGATTAAACATGATGGGGACTTAACAATGTTACAATTCCAATCAGGAATCAAATACTGGGTAATTTAGCAAAAAAAAAAAAAAAATCACTTTAAGTCACTCTATAGTTAGCACTTCCATTATGCTACACATTGTGGTAGGCAGAATAACAGCTCAAGCATGGTTTTTATCACATCATGTTGGTATATAATGTCAATTTCATGACTACTTTGGGTGCTCCTCATAAATGAACAGAATCCAGATTTTCAATATGTCAAAAATCACTGAACTTTGGCTCCAGTCAAACTAATAAATCCAATTTAGAAAGAATTAAGGGGGAAACATGATGTTCCCTTCACTACCATGGATGAGGACATTTGTAGTGATTCCTTTGCCTTCCTGAGCCCAAAGAGAAAACTTATATGAATGTGAAGATTGGATTTAGTTTTCTAAACTTCTATTAGAGACAGAAAAAAAGATGAACCCTACCCTCAATGAACTTTCCCCCCAAGATGCAATCATTTCAAATCTGTTCCATTTGTATGTGTTCCATTTCAGATTGCTTGAAATTGAACAGAGAGCCCCCCAAATGCTGGGCAAATTCATTTTTACAATCATTTTAAAGTACAGTAGTGTTTGACATAACTCTAGAAGGAACTTCTGTGGCTCAGCACAAACCTGCTCTCTCTAGATACATGGAATGTTATATAAATAAAAAGATTTTTTTTAAGAAAATGACTACTTAATTAGAAATGGGACCACAGATTGTGTTCTTATTGCAGTGTAAAGATCTGATTATTTGGGGTATCTTTTGCATTCTTATTGTGAAAAATGGTAATAATATATTACTTACAGTAACTTTGAAGAACAAAATCTATTTTTTATCAAAAATAATGTCTCACACAGTGTAATTTCAGATGAGGAGTGCAGAAAGCATTTTATGAAGAATCATCAAAAAGATTTCTTCTTTCTTTTTTTTTTTTAAAGATTTTATTTATTTATCTGACAGATAGAGAGACAGCGAGAGAGGGAAACAAGCAGGGGGAGTGGGAGAGGGAGAAGCAGGCTTCCCGCTGAGCAGGGAGCCCGATGCGGGGCTCGATCCCAGAACCCCGGGATCATGACCTAAGCTGAAGGCAGACACTTAACGACTGAGCCACCCAGGCGCCCCAAGATTTCTTCTTTCTTATTCTATGATTTTCCTCTGTGATGAAATTAAAGGAAAACTAGGAATACATTGGTTATTTTAGTTCCTTTAGTGTATTGGTCATAAAATACAGCTTGCACATTCCCTCTATACATTGGAAATAGTATATTAAGATAGACACACCAATTATATATACCAAACACTTCTCAAGTCCTTGTATCCTCCTGATATATATCCTTACATCCTCACAAGTAGATAAGAAAAGCTCAAAAAGCTACATGACTGAAATGAACATCAAATCAAGGCCTCTCAGAGTTAAATAAAAGATGTGGTCCTCATGGACTTCTCCACGTGGGCATCCTGAAAGCTATTTTAATTCAGCATGTTCCAAACTGAACTCAACACCCACCACCTCTTCCCAACTTCCTCCCCCGGTTTTTCCAATTCTGAATGGTAGCAGCCCCACCTCTTCATCTTGGTTGTGAATCTGGAAATTGGTCTTTTCTCTTCCCCTCTCCTTTCACAATCAGCAAATCAGTACATCCTGACAAGTGACCTCCTAGATAGTCCTAACTCCAGACAGAATGCCACTTCCCAAGTCCAGGCTCACAGCCTCTGTCACCTGGATACCAGAAATGATTTCCCAACCCATCTCCTGCTCTTCTTTCACTTCTTTCTTCGTCAATGACACCTTATTTCTTAAATATCACTCATGAGACTCTCATGCTCAAAACCATGCCATAGAGTCTGTCACCCCCGTCGGATGAAGGCCATGCTCCTTAGCATGGCATAGAATACCCTTCTTGCTTGATCCTCAGCAGAGAACTTCTCTTTTGTTAGTTGTCCACAAGTGCCCTGCTCTTGGCCATTCTGAAAGCTTGAAGTTTGCCTCTGATAGGGCATCTTCCCCATAGCTCTGCACCTTTACATATATTCTCCTCACTAACTAAATGAGCTCCCTCAACCTATCCACCAAAAACACCTTACTTGTCCTTTAAAAGGCTTTCATAAAATAAAATAATAAAATAAAATAAAACTCTTTCTTCAGATGAAAGAAGCCCCCCACCCCCAGCCCTGCCCCAGACAGGTGCTTTTCTCTCCTTGTCCTGAATCCATTATATGTATTGTAATTTTAATGTCTGTCTCCCTCATTAGATGGTAAGCTCCATAAGGCTTCCTGTCATCACAGGGTGTGACATATGGTTAAATATTTGATCATTGCTTTCTGAATGAATTAATGAATGTAGGCTAACTTTTTTCCTTGTCAAATGAGATTATTTAGCTCCAGAGAGATTAAGCAACTTGCTCAAGACCACACAGCTAGATGACAGAAGACATAGTAAAGACAGATACCATGTGCTTTCAGATTGCAGCCTAGCAATTACTCCGTGCATCCAGCTGCTTTCCTATCTGATGCAATCATGTCCTATGGCAACACCTTTCCCTGAGTTTCTGTGTTAGGGCACTTTGGCTTGAGGCTTGGTTTCCTTTTTTCGTACCAATACCCTGCCTTTCTCTTGGAGAACCACCGGTCCTGTATTCCCAGGGCCTGTCGTTAGAATGAGTCTGGCCCCAGACCCTGACTTCAGGAGAAAGCAAGTGACCCAGGGCTGCCCAGTGAGAGTGCTGTGTTCCCCTGGGTTAATCAGAGACAAGTGACAGCCCAGGATTTGATAAAACTGTTGAGAAAGACAAGCTGTTTTTTCCACTGGGCTTATAAAGCTAAAGTGAGAGAAGAGGCTTTTTGAGAAGAAAGTCAGAAGAGAGAAACAGAGCTGAGAGATTTCTGAGGACGTCGTTTGAACCCCTGCAGCCAGACATTCCTCATGCCAGTATGGGAGTTGGTTGGAGACTGTCAACTTGGCTACGTTGCACTACATCTCCCAGAATCCCCTTCGCTATATGTTTCCCATTAGAGTGGAACATAAAGACATTCTGCATGGGTTTCAGAAGGTAGACATGAAGGCAGCCATATTGGTTTTATGCCTGAAAGGATCAGGCATAAAATACTACTGCAGCACAGTATCTAAGAGCTCGCCTTTGGTTTTGTGGGGCAGCAGATAGGTTTATATCTGTTCCCCTTTCCCCCCCATTCTGCTACAGCTACACCATCTGCAGGACCACGTGCATATTTCGCTTTGTAACAAAGGGCTTTGTAACTTTGTAGCTTTGTAACAAACTTTCCTTCTGCTGGACGTCATGGAAATCCAGCATGGTCTGGAGGTCATGAGAGACTGACATGGGTCCCCGCCCATTCTCGTAGGTTCTGACTCGTGTTCACAGGTGCCGGTCTGTCCTTGCTCCTTTACCACTTGGCGTTTAGCTTCCCCACCTGACAGCTAGTCCTGAGGTCTTTAAGCGCCAGCATCAGAAGGGAAGACAACAGCCTTGCAGAAACTGGCTAATCAGTCTCTACAATTGCATTGGTCAATCTTGCAATAAATCCTTTAGTGTGAGGTTATGTATGTGTGCACACTTTTCATTGATTGAATTCTTCTCTGTTTGGACTCTGGCTGATACACAGTACTATCCCTGGGCTTTTCCATTATATAAATCAAAATGTTCTCCTTAATGTTTAAGTCAATGTGAATTTGGTAGCTGTCAGTTGCTGCTGAATAAAACCTAAAATGCGAAATTATCGGGCGCCTGGGTGGCTCGGTTGGTTGGGCGACTGCCTTCGGCTCAGGTCATGATCCTGGAGTCCCGGGATCGAGTCCCGCATCGGGCTCCCTGCTTGGCGGGGAGTCTGCTTCTCCCTCTCCCGCTCCCCCCTCTTGTGCTCTCTCTCTCTCTCACTCTCTCTCTCAAATAAATAAATAAAAAAAAAAAAAAAAAAAATCTTTAATAAAATGCGAAATTATCATATTTTAACTAAACAACTGATTGTCCTGAGGGCAGAATCTGAGCTTCTCTCATTCCTACGTCCCCAGCATCCAGCAAACTGGCACGTTTATAGTAGGCACTTGACAAACATGTGTTCAATGAACTAACAATGAACAGCTACAGAATAAAAATGCTCTCCCGGGGACCCAGAGTTAAAGCCTCACACAATGTGAATCATGTGGAAGATGAAAAGCAGGATGAGAGGGAACTCCAGGCCTCTGGATAAAGCCATGAAGATCCTGGGTCTCAAGAGCAGCTGAGTCTTCCACCTGGCAGCCAGGGGGAAGGGGCGGCACCTGTTAGACATCTCATGTTCGCTACCAGCACAACAGGTGTCCCAGGGCCAGCCAGACCTCGCACGGAAGTGAGCTTCCTGTCACTTCTGACCAGGATTCACTACATGAGCATAACAGAAGTGGTCCAGGAAAGTGTTTTTTAAATAGAAAACTTGAAAGCATATCAGGTTCTTAGAAAAGAAAGCTTCCAAGAAAGGTGATTTTACAGTAAGAAAACCCATGAATCATCTAGAGAATTTATATCTGAGGTAAAACATAAATTTTAACATTCCTTGTGCCTGCCTAGAATGCTTTGACAGATCCTACATAAGTAGGGGGTTCATGGGAACCACAGAGATAGAAATTTTTGAGCAGACATTTTCTGAATGGTTTGGCTGATAGTTACCATAAGTGAATCAGGCAATGAAACAGTTTATTTCCAAGTACAAAACCTCACAGGCAAAAACTTATGACACAAACATATTGAATTAAAATGGTGGAGGGATAGGATAGGCTCATAATGCACCCCCCAAAGATATCTCGTTTCTCATCCTGAAACCTGTGACTATTATCTGGTATGGAGAAAGTGTCTTTCTAAATATGACTGAGTTAAGGATCTTGAGATGAGAAGAGATTATTCATTTGTGATTAGGCAATCACAAATGTCTTTATAAGAGAGGGGCAGAAGATTTAACCAGAGTGGAGAAGATGATGTGAAGAAACAGAGAGAAATTTGAAGGTTCTGGCCCTGAAGATAGAGCAAAGGGCCATGAGTCAAGGAATGCAGCAGGTACAAGATGGAACAGATAAGGAAAGGGATTCCCGAATCCCAGAGCCTCCATGGAGAGAACCTCAGTTTCAATCTCATAAAACCTGTTTTGGACTTCTGAGCCCCGTAACTCTAAGAGAGTAAATGTGTGCTGTTTTAAGCAATCAAGTGTTTGGTAATTTTATCTTACCTGAGGTAGTCTCCACTTGGGCATCTTGAGTGTAATTCTTTTCCTCAGCTAGCAGAAGCCCAAGCAATATATCAGTGAATCATAACAGATGAAAAAATTCCAATTTGTGTTTCTTGTCTGACCATCTAAGTGGATTAAGAGAGTAGACTATGAAGTGTCAGATGTCCTGGGTTCAAACACAGCTTTGTGTCTATTTTCTACTTATGGCACCTTGGAAAAAATTATCTTTCCTCTCTGTGCTTCAGGTTCCCCATGGTCAAGTGGGATCATAATAGCAATGAACTACCCAGTAGAAAATCATGGGAAACAGCTGAACACACACTTCACAAGAGGACATATCCAAATGGCAAAAAAAAAAAAAAAAAAAAGTAAAGAAGAAATGCTCTACCTCATTGATCATCAGTTCAACCCAAAATGAAGTGCCGCCACATACCCAGCAGAGTGGCTAAACTAAAGAGGACTGACAATACCAAGACTTGCGGCAGAAGTGGAACTATTGGGGGACTCCTGATACTGTCCTCAGACCCAGTCAAGAGAGATCCACTCTTGGAGTCCATCCCATGGAGTAAGGAGTCCATGGAGCCCAAGAACATACCCAACCAGACCCATGTCCTTCCTTTCCCTCCCTGGACAATAGTCCAGACACCCAGGACTTCAGAACTTCCTGCCTGAATGGGTCTCTTCCGTAAGTCCATTTTTCAGGCAGATCACACTCCGGGTGTGCAAATCTTGATCCTAGGGGTGGCCCAGGGGTGGCTGTGTTGACAAAGCCTACATATGCATATTAGGCTTGCTGCAATGCAGGACAGATCCAAGGGTGGGAAAGAACAGCAGGCTTTGGACTAAGGGATAAGGGAAAGCTGTCCCCATGCCAAGGCACAATCACTATGGACAATGGTTTGGCAGTATCTGCTAACGCTGAACATAGACATACTTTACAACTCAGCAGTTTCACTCCTAGGTATGTAAACCAACAGAAAGCAACATACTTGTTTATATGTATTAGCTAGATATATAATCTCACATACATATTGTTAGACAGAAGTGGCATCACTACTCACTATAGCCCCAAACGAGAAACAGCTCAATTTTGTTTAACATTAAGAAGTATGTAAATAAATTGCTGTATAATCTGACAGCAATGAAAACAAATAAATTACGGCTACATGCGACACTGTGGATGAATCTCACAAATATAACGCTGAGCCACAGAAGCCAGGCACAAGAGTATCAGATTCATTTATATAAAGGGTATATGATTCTACTTATATAAAGTTTAAAAACAGGAAGAACTGCTTTAGGATCACAAGTCAAGATAGTGATTAGCTTTGGGGGCAAAGAGGGTACTGACTGGAGGTAGGGGTGCCTCTCAGATGCTACCAATGTTCTACTTCTTTATCTGAGTTACAATTACACAAGCATGTTTAATTGATGAAAATTCATTGAAATGTATACTTAGGATTTATGTCCCTTTCCATTATATGCATATTTTTTTTTCTTCTATAAAAGAAAGTATTTAAAAAAAGAAAAACTGTTACTTACCTCATAGTCTTGTTGTGGTGATGAAATATTCACCAAGCTCCTAGGGCAGAATACAATACAGCAAGTGCCATGTTGTTGCTCTCATCGTTACCTAAGACGGCAGCGCTCCCTTTGTAAAACCCACCCTGAATCTTTCACCGTGCGGTTCCAAGCACCTGCCGATGATCCCCACATGGTACAGTGGCTCAGCTAATAACTAGCAGTAACTGTTGATGAGCCCCAACTAGTTGTCAACTACTTTGCTCCGATTCATGCATGAAACATGGTAGTCACCTACTCCAGTCTCAATAGGAAGGGAGCTCAGGACCTCCCATCCCAACTCAACACAGGAGCCACTCACCCTAGAACATCTGCCCAGAATCTCTAGGAGCATTAGCACCCTTTCTATGTGCCCCTGTTGCTTTGGGTGTTCTCTCATAGTGAGGGTTGCCTTTTATAGGTGACTCCCCAGTGTACCATAGTCTCTCTGAGGGTAGGGACTGCCTCTCTTATTTCGGTCTCCCCGGGGCTTGGCACTGTGTCTGGCACATGAATGATTCTCAACAGTTCTGAATCAAAGAAAGAATTCCTGACTCAAGGCAGGCGTGTAATACGTGTTAATCCCATCCCTCCCCATCCCTTTCTCTCCTCCTCTTTTGAAACTCCTTCTCTCTTCCTCCAGTTTTTTTCCTTCCAGCCAGAGGAACCTATATGAGACAGAGACCTTTGAGTCTTTTCAGATGAGACCCTTTATTAACCGTCTAAACTGAACCAGTGACCGAGCCTACCTGGAAGTGACTGTGTACCCCAGGTGTGTACCATGATTTCATTCTGTAATGGGACAGTGTGTCCATGAAAGAAATTCATCACCAACTTTTTGCTTAAGAAACAAACACCTGCAGTTCATGGAGTCTTTTAAGATGGCAGGTAAAGCTTCCCAAAAATCCTTCATGCTCTGTGAAGTGGAAGATCAACAAATTCAACAGCTGGTAGCAACACAACCCACTTCATCTGGGGACAAAGAGGTACAGCTAATGCACTTTACAGGCTGTCGCAGATGCCTTACAAAATGTTTCCAACGAGGGAAGGAGGATCCGGAAAGAGGACCCGGTATCTGAGGAACACCTGCTAACCATGCACAAGTACTGGTCTACATTTTTGTTTTTTTGGACACAGTATTTCATTTAAATAACACGGTTATTAAACACTGATGTGTAATTGGCTGTGAACAAAATTAATTTCTAGGGCTATTTCTATATAAACACGTATGTGCACAATGATATATAAAAAGAGAGTTCATGGAATCATTTTCGAATAGTGAAAAATTAGAATCAATTGAAATGTTTATTGTTAAGAGTAAACTCAAATTCTGATACCACCCTTGTATGGGGTGGTATACAGCTGTTAGAAGAACAGGAAGTGCCTCTGGGTGGATTGGTGTGAAAGGATATCCAAGTTATCCAAGGAGAAGACTCTGCAGAACAATAGGTAACCTCCATTTACATGGAATTTTAATAGAGAAATATGTTTATAAAATGCACAGAAAATCATTCAGAGGGATTCATGCCAAAAGAGTAATAGCGATAATCTCAGAGAGGAAGAATTAGAGAAATGAGAAAGTCAGGGGGTGGAGGAGAGAAGAGGATGGCATTTTACTTTTTCTTATTTATATTTCTGATTTGCTTAAATCTTGCACAATGAGCTTGTATTCGTTGACTATTTTTTAAAACTTCAAGGTATTGGATTATGTTGGAAACGGGTTTGGAATAGTCCATTGTTTACCTTGGGCACTTACTCCATCTTCCTATGTATCAGTTTCCCCAGTTGTATATGTGCTGCCGAAGCGAGCACATCAGTTTCCCCAGTTGTAAAAGAATAACAATTGCTAATTCCTGGCATGGTAGCAGGAGCTGATCTATGTAAAACTTTTAGCCCATTGCCTGATACTAATAAAACTGAATTGTAGAGGTCAACCATTGCTGTGCAATAAAGCATGACACGTATCAGTGATTTAAAATTAGAGCCATTTATTATCACTCATGCAAATATAGCTTTGCTGTGATATAAACCAGGCTTGGCGGGGCTGCTCTGCTGAACTTGGCTCTGCCTTACACACCGCTCATCCTCCTTGGACCGATGGGATAATCAGGACCTGTCCTTCTCATAGTGATGGCAGAGGCACAGACAGCACGAAGATGCAATGTCTTAATGCCTTAGGCTCAGAACAGACACACTGCCATTTCTACTTCATTCTATTGACCAAGCAGTCCCGTGACCAAGCCCAAAATAAAAGGATGAAAAAATACACTGAACTAAGGGTGACCAATATCCCAAGTTGCCTGAGACAAAGAGGCTTCCCAAGACACAGATATTTTAATGCTGGAACCAGGAAAGTCCTAGATTAACCGGGACCAACTGGTCACTCAATGTCTCTCTACTCTTCTAGTAGGATGAACTTCAAAGTCAGCCAATGAAGGATATGGTATAGGGACAAGGTGAAGACTTGGGACCAATTATACAGTTTACCAACTCTTAATAATGTTATCATACTCAAATACTAGGCAAACAGTAGGTGGTCAAAATTATATTTGGTAGATTGGTTTAGGTTGGCCAAACAAAATCAGATCCTCCTGAAGTCGTCATCAACAGAATATTTTCCAGAATATTCTTGTCAAATAAAATTGAAGATGTTTCAGTAGCAACGGGTTATAGCATCAGAAAGGTGATTAGGCTAGATTCTCAAGAAAGCTTCAGTCTCTTCCAATCTGATTCTAATTTCATTTGACATAGAATAGGATAAGTCTACCTAAGACCAATAAGAATCCCTAATACAAACTTCTTTCCTTTTAGAGAGAACGCTTTGCTTTTAACAGACTGTTAGCAGGAACAGGTTGTTTGCATGTGATCATTAATATTTATTTAACTCCCTAGCTTTACGAATCCTTTTCAAATGCCAAGACCCATAGTACCGTGGTTGTCTAGAGGTGAAATCTGCAGACTCACAGGGAGCTCTGCTCTGCCTGTTGTTTCCTGATATCTGCTACTTCCCTCTTCCTGTCGTTTCCTGATACCTGCTACTTCCCTCTTCCTGACTAGAGTGTATATTTCTCATCCGAAGTCACGCCCTTGTTGGATAAGATCAATGAGCAGGCCCAAATCATAAAGAATGATTTCTCTCACCTCACAACCCTTTTCATTATCTGAGACACACCAAAGAGGGAAGCCTATTAAAGCCCTCAGGTTTTTAGGTTTTTAAATCTTAAAAAAAAAAAAAAAAAATTAAGGGAAAGCAGGACTCTAGACATTCCTAATAGGAATGAACTGTTAAAATGCCTCAGGGTTCATTTTCATATGAACTTGGAGAATAAAACAAAGAAATATGAATATGCTAACTAAAACATGAGACAGTCGGCTGGGAGCTGTCAAAGCATTGGAGGGTCAACATGTCAGGTTGTTTTACAACTGCAGGCAAATCAGTTAGGGTTGAAGTGACTCCGGGGCAAGTATCTCGGCCCTGAATGCTTCACAAATTCTAATCCAGGTGCCAATGCAATTGAAATTAAACTGCTTAGGCCCCTTTTAATGATCAAGGATGTGCTTATTTTTTTTAAAGATTTTATTTATTCATTTGAGAGTGAGCGAGAGAGAGCATGAGCAGGGGAGGGGCGGGGGGTGGCAGAGGGAGAAGCAGACTCCCCACTGAGCGGGAATCCCAATGTGGGGCTCGATCCCAGGACCCCTGGATCATGACCTGAGCCAAAGGCGGACGCTTAACCGACTGAGCCACCCAGGTGCCCCAAGAATGTGTTTAGATAGTTTAGTATATTGCCTTAAATTATAGTCAGTAATTTTAAAGGGACCCAATCATCAGCTTTACTACACTTTACCAAGATTAAGTAAGTGGGGTCAACTAAAGAATAAAGACCTTTTAAGCTGCCCACCATCCTTCAAAAATAGGCATTTTCCCCTCTCTGACATTGACACAAGCCTCTACCTCTGAACAGACCACCTGCTCTGAAAGGCCTAGAAACAATTTAAAGATTTCAGATTTTGTGAATCACCTGGGGCTGATAGGCACTGACAACATCTTTGCTTTGCCTGAGATTCCAGCACAGCTGAGCGCCCAGGCCATTCCCAGTTTACAAATAGTGAGGGCAAAGAGCAAGATGATCTCTGAGATGAATTTCCGCCTGCTTCTTCTGCTGGTCTGTTGGCCCTCCGACCCCATCTATTTTCATTCTTGTTTTAATTTGATGAGGCGGGTGGTCAAGAAGTGCATCATTCCAGGAAGATATAAAAAGGCATGGGGGTAAGTCATGTTGTTGTTACCTTCAGCCTTTTAAAAAATGATCTCTTGTGGCATTATGACTATAACCATTAACCAGGATACTGAGCCTGGGGGACAGCTTATCAGTTAAACCCATGACAGTCTCTGAGAAGGGTTGACCAACCAGCATTTTATTAGACCAGACTGAATAATAAACAGGGAAGCGATAAGATAAAGTGATAATGTTCCTTCAGCTTTTTAAATCATGGAAATATTGCAAGACAAATATCTGTCTTGAATTAAAAGCTACCCAGAGGATAGGAAATAAGAGAGAATCTATTATGCCTTACAACAGGTCTCCAGAGACCCAGGGCAATTTTTTTTTTTTCCTACTATGAGCTGTTGATTAATGACTTGGGAAAAGGAGTGTTTAGGGAGTTAGAGACTTGTAATTTTATTTCCTTCTGGGAGTAGAAAGTGCAGAAGGAAGGAGAGCCACCTAAGTAATTAGAATTGGAAGATTTGTGAGTTCAGGAAAAACAGAGGAAATGAAATTAATTTAAGGAATCCTATAGAAAGAGATGGAGGCATGTAAAATAAACTCTTCATAGAGATGAGAATGCTAACTAACAGTTACTGAGGGCTTACTCGGTGCCGGGGACTTCCCACACTCATTCAACTCTAGAGGGCAGACACTACCAGATTCCATCAACTCTAACATGAATACATACACAGATAGATTTCATATATTTAAATTTAATACACACATATGCATATATGTAATATCATAGTGTCAGATAGCTCTCTCTCTCACACACACACACAAACACACATAAAATGTTTTAATACAGGATTGATGTGACCTTACCATCACCATGAACCAAAGGACAGACATGCTATAATTCTCTCACTGTCTGTGAATGTGTAAACTCCTATTACCGTCACATCACTTGACCGACGCACATCATTGGCACCGCATGTGGTTTAATTGCTATTTAAAAATCTTTAATGCTACAACCTGGTATTTAAACTAAAGATGATTATCCAAGCAGAATGGCGTAAAAACCAAGCAAAGAAGTAGATTAAATGTGCTATTAGTAAAGCAAATGTTCATCACAGGAAAGAAAGACCCTGATTCCATACTTTTTTAAAAGCAACAACCAAGTGCTTTAGAGGACCCTAAGAAATCAAACTACCAACAAATTGATGAAGTTGTGGTTTGTGTCATCGCTGAAACGTATGCAAAATAATTGCCTATTACATGTCAAGCAATGCAAATAAAGCCAGAACAAATGACCAAATTCCCAAGAATATCTTAAAGACATTTCCAAACTTAGAAAGCCTGGTTTGACTGACTCATGCATGATTAGCAGTGTTGTTTTGTATTTTCTCAGTGGTACATAAAATTATGGTGCATCTTATGTCTCATCGCACTTAGATTCAATTAACCAGGATATTACCACCTCTTTTCTACAAATAAGAATACAGAGCCTCAGATAAGTTAAATTATTTGCCCCAAAGCTCATGGGGAGTGAGTTCTTAGAGACAGAGATCCTTTAAAATGAGCTCAGTCTTATTCCAGAACTTATGGTTTTACCCATTATGATAAACTACTTCTCAAAACAGGGAAAGAAGATTGGCATAGTCTTTTGAAAAGTCAGATCATGGCACTTCTCTTTTCAAAACATTTTCATTTCAAAGCAAAAGCCAAGAAGTCCTTTTAGAAGGGCCTTCTAGACCTTAGGGCATCTGGGGTCCTCTCCCTCTCCCACCATTCTCTCTCATCTCCTCTCTCTCATCTCCCCCTCACTCCTCAGCTACAGTTCCACTGATTCTTTGCTTTTTTCTTACTATGCCCGCAAGCTTGCCCCTGCTTCAAATATACTCCTACCTCAGGGCCTTTACACTTGTTCTATCTGGAACACTTTCCCACCACATCTCCACTTGACTTACTCTCCTCCTTCTTTGTCTGCTCAGATGTCACCCTATCAGGGAGACCCTGGTTGACCACCATACATAAAATAGCAGCACTCTACCCCATCTGAGACTTTCTCTATAACCTGTAGCCTGTTTTATTTTCTTTACAGCATGTTACTCTGTGACATGTTAGACATGCTTTTGTTCATTTGCTTATTGCTTGCAGCAATGTAAGTAAGCTTCAGAAAGCAGGGGCTTTGTTATATACATCTCTGTATCTGTAGCGAGAGCAGACACTTGATGAATGAAAACACAAATCTTCTTCTGACAATGTCAGTATACTATCTTTCCCTTTTGTTTTGTCAGGTCAGAAAATTATCATAAATTACTGGCTGCGGATTGCTATTACTTAGAGCTCAGTAATTCCATTTTGTACACCACTTGGGGGCTTAATAAGGAGTTAGACTTCTGTAGCAAAAGGTTTTCAAATGCAGATTCCAGAGCCAGACGACCTGTATTTTAATGCTGGCTCTACCACTTACCTATGTGATGTCATGAAAGTTACCCAACTCTCTTGAGTCTTAGCTTCCTCATCTGTAGAATGGAGAGACTAACAGGACTTACTTCTGAGGATTCTTATAAGGATGAAATTAAATAATACAGGTGTATGGCCTGTCTCCTACTAAGTCATATTCAATGAAATATTTATTTTGATTGGAAAAACTATTTTCAACTTACCTAATAGGAATTGTTAAGATGATTCTCAGTCCGAGGAAATGATTCCCCCTAGAGGACATTGGGCAATGCTGGAGATGTTTTTGCTTATCACAAGTGGGGATGCTACTAGAATCTAGTAGGTGAGAAGCCACGGATGCTGCTAAACATCTTACGGGGGCAGGGGTGGGAGCGGGCTGCAACAAGAATTATCGAACTCAAAGTGTCAACAAAGTCACTGATGAAAAATCCTGATAGAGAATGTTTGTTTCAACATACTATAAACTCCAACATTCCAGAAGTTAAGAAATTAAAAGGGGAAACTTTTCTGTCTCTTTTTAAAGCCACCACCACTCCCTCTGTCATGCCTATAAAATCAGCTTGGAGATCCAAATCCATGCTTGCATTGACCCCGTGTAGAGACCTGGCCTTTGATCAATTCTTTCCGTTGCTTTTTTTTATAACTCATGGCCAGGTAGATGCAAGGGCTGCTGTCCTGAGCTCAGAATTGCCAGGCAATTTTCCTTGGACATTCTTGGGTTGGCCATTTTAGTTCTGCATCAGACCACTAGAGGGGACAGAAACACTATCAATCACTCAGAAGTTGGGTGCCAGACTCCTCACAGTTTTCAGTCATGAAAATCTTTATAAAATGCTATATTATTTCTGAACCCTAAATTAAAAACCCAAAATATGTTTATTAGGCACCTCTGTAGGTACACAGTTTAAAAGGCTGATTCAAGTAATTACTCTAATTGTCCTCACCCCCAAACTGTAAAGTATGGTAGTAACTTAATGTCCTATGTTAAACAGAAATCTAATAAATGACTACTGGTGCTGTGATTAAAAGTATGAGGCTGTTATAATGATGCTATTATGATAATATTCAATGACTATATTGGTAAAACTCTTTCTTTGATGAAGATTTGGTTATGTTGTGAGTTAATTCATATCAAATAGTTATATATGATCTCGCCTACCAGGAATTAAGCAAAAATTAAGCAGGAACTGGAACCTAAACATGAACTCCAAGTTGGAAGAAGTCGTGTTATTTTGCTGAACACTGAACCAAACACAACCCAAAATATAAATGATCTTTGTCCTAAAATTATTGCCCTAGGATAAACCTGAAAGACTGAAAAAAAATATGAAGGCATCAATAAATATTTAGATACATTTCAATTTCACACACTCAGATTTGGAATAGAGGCGCTGAGAAGTTATAGGGAACTTTGAAAGGGAAGAATTAAAGAATTATTTTAAAGGGCAGAGTGTCCGGCTGTTTTTCCTTTCAACTAAAAATTAAATTGTGAATACAAGCATTGCGCAAGTGATTTAACTTGATCTCGTGGCATCCCCAGTTGTCCCTAATTATCTCTAAAAAGATTGCAAAATTCTGTTCAAAAATAATTTTAATTTTCTTTAACTTACATACACTCATACACACAAATATAAACAAAAATGCTGTGTATTTTGACACGGAGCTGAAGAGCTACATGATGCTGTCAAATCTAATAAGGATAAAGATCAATGATTCAGAAATGTTTAGGTATCCTACTAAACAAGATCAGATTTTAGGATTCTGCATGGAATAAGGTTAATTGCATAGCTCTGATATCAGACAATTTGGTTTGAAAACTGCCTCACCAGGTAATAGTTCTGAAGCTCTGGGAATATTATTTTATATCTCTATGCTTCAGTTGTAAAATGGCTGTAAATATCATAGCATAGTTTACCTCATAGGGTTGATGTGGGGATTACACGAGTGAATATAAGTAGAGCACTTAGAATAGTACCTGGCACAAATTAACTCTGTATGTGTGTTTTCTATTATAACGATCATTTCCTATAACAGCTACACCAACCCAAGCAATCGTATCTATACCTATTCTATTTTCGATTGGACATGACCTCTCTTCCTAAATATCACTGAAACATTTTTTTCTTTTAAAAAAAAAGCAACCAACTGAACATATTAGGCTTCATGGACCTTGAGAAGTAGGGACCTAAGCAAAAGGTGCAAACGAGGGAGAGATGTTATCATTCTTATTTTATTTTTATTTTTCCATTTCATCACCAACCCTCAAGCCAGGCATGAGGATAATCATACTCTATAACAGAACAAGTCTCTTAAAGTCTTTGTGAGGCACTCTTTGAAAAGGTCAAGTGAATTAATGGGAGTAGCAGTTTTTCCTTTTATCAGGTTCTAGAATAGTTCGCCGGATGCTGACCTTGTTTCTTCCTCCCATAACAACTGGTTATCATTAGCTTGTGATAGGACCAGATGCAAGAAGAAATATATCCAGGAAGTTGAGCATACAAGAAAGGGAAGCATGAAGGGCAAACCCAGAACCCAAATCTTGCCATCATGTCAGCCCTACAAGTCAATACCCTGACCTGTTGCCATGGAAACAAGACCTCTGTGTCAGACTCCCACGGGTTCCAGGGGCATACAGCATACCTCACCCTGCACTTCATTCAGCTTCAATCCATTTCATTTCCTTCAGAAAAATCCTCATTTGGGGAGGTCAGTCCCAAATCCTAAAAAGCAAAAATGTCAGATGCTCAATATATTGGGGTGTAATGCCATTAGCGAAAACTCACTAATCTATGTCACAATCAGCCTTATGTCCTATCAGTGTACCATCAAAGCAAGACCAAGCTGCCCTGAAATAAAAATTTTAAATATGTATAAAACTGAAAATAGGTACCACAATGTTTGTTTATTTATTTTTGAAGATTTTATTTATTTATTTGAGAGAGAAAGAATGAGCAGGGGGGAGGAGCAGAGAGAGAGGGAGAAGCAGGTTCCCTGCTGAGCAGAGAACCCGACAAGGGGCTCCATCCCAGGATGCTGGAATCATGACCTGAGCCAAAGGCAGACGCTTCACCAACGGAGCCACCCAGGCATCCTGGTACCACAATGTTTATATTAATGTTATTCCCTTTAGACTTCCTTCTCTTGATATCTAGCTCAATAGGACCTCTCCAGTTGAAAAATGACTTTAAATACTTCTTTACATGTTCTTTACATCTGCTTTGAGAGCACAGTTATGAAGTGACTAGATTCTAGGCACAGATGCACTGGGTTTGGATCTCGACCTTGCCACTTATTATTTTACCTTAGTCTAAATCACTAACTCTCTATGCCTCAGTTTTCTCATTCATAAAGACAATAATAATTCCTACCTCATAGGGATCATTGTGAGAATGAAATGAGTTAATACAAAGTACTGAGTGCCTGGCACATTACTAACACTATATAGGTGTTTGTCACAACAAAAATTGTTATTTTGTTATAATTATTTGATGAAAGTCTTAAATGCTCAGTTTTTATTTTAATTAATTGTCAAAAATCCTATTTGCAGTGCTTTAGGCACTAAAAAATTACACTTTCATTATATGCAATGGCTAAATGAGTAATCAGAACATGAAAAGAAGGAAAAGGTGAATCCACTTAGGAGAATTTTCTATTTTCCTTCATTTCTTGTTTTTGGGGCATTTTCCTACATCCAATCACAGTTCAGGATAACCCCTAAGGAATGAAGGAATGATGAACAGAATGGTTTCCTGACCAACCAGCAGCTGGGCCCATTCATTCTAATTGTGGGACTGGATCGGAAATTACCTTGCAACCACTTGAATGGTGGTAAATGGTGGGGAAGACTCTGCAGAGCAGTTTCCATCCAGCAGTTTGTAATCAAGCAAACATCATTAAAGACTTTCTCCTGCCATATTTCCTGAGCTCTGCTTATCTGCAAGTCATCAGAATAAACAGGTCCAATTAAAGAGAACAGGGACATACTCCCCAGATCATGGATGCTGAGAAACATGTGATCTTAAAGCCCTTGGGAGAATGCTCCACAGATCCTTTGACTCATATGAAGACAGATACAGTATTACATAGTGGAATGCTTCCAGTTGTAAATCTTTACCAGGACGTAAGGTTAGTACCACATACAAGTGTATTTAATTCCTGGGTAGGACTGTCACTTGAATATTTCTTTCCTATGCCACCCTCTGACATAGTTCTAACTCAGTTCTACCATCTACATCTGACCTTCTAAGGGCCTAGGGTCAGAAGGATCTGAGCAAATGAGTTCAGGCTCCCAGTGGTTTTTCTTCTAGATGGTCACAGGTCCAGTGGTAAATTCCAACTCCCCTTGAGGCAGCTCACTTCCTCCATACACATTTATAGAGCACTGACCCTGTTACATATATTGGGTTTTGTGTTAGGAATACAAAATTAAATGCAATGAATTCCTTGTTTTCCAGAAGCATTGTTATCTGCTGAAAAGAAAGGCATAAGAAAACACAATGACAAAACAGCGTGAAATATTTCTAGGGAAGAAATACAGCATACTATGTGAGTATATAATAATAATGGTCGTAATAGTTCACACTTATTTCTAATCAAGCACTGTTCTCAAGTTCTGTATGTATTAACTCTTTCATCCTCATGACAGTCTTTGCTATAAGCTGAGGTACTGAGGGGTCAAATGACTTACTCAGTCACATAGTAAGTATTACAGCAAGTTGAGGAGAAACAAGCAACCTGCCCTGGGAGAATTAAGAAGAGTGCTTGGAGGAAGGAGGTGGAATATGAGATGATCCTTGAGAGATGAATATGAGTCAATTAGATAACTGTCCCAGGATGAGCATACTAGGAGGATGGAAAATGTGTGTCAGTACCCCCCTTAGACCCAAAAAGAACACCTCTGCTCTGGTGCTCCTCCAGCCGTGCCCCTCCCCATGGGTACGCAGTCTGTAGCGCCAAGAGGTCATGCCCACCCAGAGCCCAGTCCCACTCCTTCCAGGCCAGACCATGTACTAGAAACTAGGAACCCGGAAGTCCTTGCCCCAGCAGCTCGAGGCTCCCTTGCAGAACCTGTATGGCTTCTTCCATCCTCCCACGGGTGGGCCAACCCGTGTGTGTGCTTGCTGCTAGGGAATGGCCATTTGCAGGTGGTGTGGACACACCTGGATGTGCAGTCTGGGATGTCCACACATCCACATGCAACACACGTGTTGCGGGACAGACAGATCAAGGGGTGTGAAGAGAAGGCGGGTGAACTGTGTGCCGGGAGCTGGGACATTCTACTGTGGAATTCTGAAGGGTCTGAGATTTCAAAATCAAATCCTAGCTTTCCAGGTGGTGATGAAGGTATTTTTGCGCAAGACAGAGGATAGAGGGGTCCCCGGCTGGCTCGGTCATAAGAGCATGTGACTCTTGATCTCAGGGTCATGAGTTCGAGCCCTGTGTTGGGTGTATGGATTACAAAAATAAATAAACTAAAAAAAAAAAAAAAGGATAGAGAATAGAACATATTTTATATAACAGTGTGTTATCTTAGTCTATACATGTTAAGAATTCAGAAGTACGGCCCATACCCTCCGTTTGTACTCAAGCCCCGGGGCCTACAAATGTTAGAGGCAGACCTGCTGTGTGTGAGGGATGAAGACATGAGAAAACACAGATTGCTTGGGAGAAGCTAAAAGTAGCTTGGCAAAGCCTGAGCCTAGATTACGAAGCAAAGGGTTCAGGAAAACACTTGCCTGCCTGGCAATTTGAACTTAATTCTGAAGGTGGCAGAGATCAGGAAGGGTTTTGTGCTGGGGAGTAAGCCGGCTGCGGGTTCAGAGTCCTCACGGCACAGGCGTCGGTCTGCTCTGTCCCCCAAAGGAGTACGCGAGGATTTTTCTCTTCTCTCTTCTTCCTTTGCCCCAACCCAGAAGCAAGAAAGAGAAAGAATGGTGTTATCTGCTATAGCTGTAGGCATCCAGATAGCAAAGCCTGGCCCAGTTAGAAGAGCAAACATCTGGGAGAAAAAATAGCAACCCGACATTCTTATCTGGCCTACTCAGCTGGACAGAGCCTGAAGTCACAGTCCCAGAGAAGCCAGGTGGCCACGCGGAAGCCCAAGAGCCCACAGACATCAAGGACGGGACAGCTGGGAATGGGACAAGAAAATGGGTCAGCGCTAGAGAGGCGATCAAAGAGCCACCGTAGAACAAGAGACACACGGAGCCCTCAGAATGAGGCTTGCTTCATCTCCAAGCCTTGTAACTCTCCCAGGGGCAGCAGAAGACTCTCAGTTATGGATTATTTCCCTGAGCAGGACCAGCTGGGCTGGGGGTTCAGCTCTACAGGGCAGGTCTCTTGTAGCATCGGTCATGCATGGCTTCATGGAACCGTAAGTCATGGACACTGGACAAACAGGATCAATTCCCTCTCAGTAGGTCTCAGTAGTAGCTATTTATCAAATTTTATTGCAAGGAATAACCTGATTTCCTCATGGCAAACTAACCTTCCACTACTGTATGTGATTTGGGGGAAAACAACACAACTCCTACTGAAACTCCCACCAACAGGGCAGATCTTTTGATTACGGTCCTCGTTGCACTTACAGCCAGGTGAGAGGGATGTGACCTAAGCTCAACCTATCAAACACTCGCCGCAAGACCTTAACCTGTGAGCCGGTGACGGGGGAATGTGAGAACAGCTAGGGTGCAGCGGCAGCCCCTGGGGCACCAAGAAACACTGCTGTGATGGCAGCAACTGCTCCAAGAGAATGGCCCTGGAGGAGGGAGATGCTGCCCACCCTTTGCCAAGCCCCCTGTGCACTCCCTTCAGTCCTGTCAATAAATCCCTCAGTGCTCCCATAAAATCAGCTGACTTTCCTTCTTTGTCATGAGTAAGGAGCTCTTGCCCCCTCAGACCAGCAAGTCCGTTTGGAACCCTGGAATTGCTGCCCGAAAGTACTCAGGAAGACACAGATGTTCACATAATCGTGGCTCGAACTGGCGAGCCAGTGGCTTCTCCACTTCGGTGAAGTGTGTTTAGCACAAGGCTACATTCTGTTTCTATGCTCTCTCCCCACATTCCAGGGTGTGCTAATTGTCACAGAGCCCCTGGGCTGTTGGCTTACTGTGGGACCGTGGTCCCCAAAGAAAGAGGAGTTATTTTTTATTTCCCTGGGGCCCTATGATTCTTGCTACTATGGTGAAAAGTGAGGGGATACTGACAGAAAGTCAATTTGCTGAGGCAGAGGGGGAATGCTTCCGTTGGCCCTACTCTCTGCACTCGGGAATACTCTCAAGCTTGAGCAGGGAGAGAAGTCAATGCATGGGGGGGGGGGGGGGGGGGATCATTAGCTACCAGCTACTGATCACAATTGGGCAGATAGATTGCCATTAAAAATGTCATTTTGAAAGATAGAAAAGCATACACACATATGCAACTCAACAGATGTTCATATCCCTCCTCCTCTTCCTTCTACAGCACTCACAGGAAACACATGTCTGTGTTGTCCTAAGTCCAGTTACTAATTAGCACGTTTCAGTAGCACATTTCACAGAGGATAGGGAGGATTTCAAAGGGATTCCTTCCTTTTAAGTTGAGACAGCTGGTGCTAATTACCAAGCAGGAAAAGAATGTGCAAACAGAACATTGAGAAGCCCTTGGTGAAACAGAAGGCTGAGGGGTCTTTTGGTCCTATTGTAGAACTTTTCTCCAGTGGTTGGAAGGGGCTGCAGATTACCTACATCTTCAGCTCACCCCCCAGGAAGCAGCTGTCTGGTTTCATCACCCTGCAAGTAGGTGGGAAACACAGTCCAAGAACATGGACTCAAAGGTCATTTCACAGTATGCATGTAAATTTCACAGAGCTCTAGTCAGAGCTCTTGTAGTAAACCAACTTGCCCTCAGGCAAAAATACACAGCAAAATAAAAGCTAAGCATGGCCTTTTCCTTTTTCAGTAACCCAGGGGATTAGCGATTCAAAGTTCATCTTTATAATTAAGTGTTGCTATGGAATGAGAGCAATCCACACACTCCAGATGATGTGTGGAAGGGAAAAAAGGAATCTTGATTCTACTTCAGTCGTACCTCTAATGGAAAGAACACTAAACCAAAAATCAAAAGATTTCTGATGCATACTAATTATAAGACTTTGGGAAAGTTATTTAGTTCTTCTGAGCCTCAGATTTTCATCTGTAACGTGAAAATAATGGGGCCCACCCCATGGACTTTTTATGAGAGTTTTAGAGTACGATGGAAGTACAATGTGTATTTATGTGAATCTCTAGATAAAGGTAAAATTAGTATAGATCTTTGGAATGAGATTTCCAGCAAAAGCCAACCAAAGTACTCTCAGTCCTTTGGAAGTATATGAGTACCTCATTGTGGGAGTTGTTGCCCTGGTTCTCAGGCTATCCAGAGACTACAGAAAGCTTGCAGAATGACTAACTGGATATTAGCAACTAACTTCACCATCAGGAACAATTATACAAAGACAGTGAAGCAGAGTGGCTAAAGGTCAACTTTCTACAAGTTCTGAAATTCCACTGCCTAGTTTCAAATTCTGTGCCACCACTTCCCACCTGGGTGACCCTAAATCTCTTGACCCCAACTGTAAAATAAGAGTAACAGGAATGACACCAACTCGTGGATGGCTTCATTGTGAGGATTAAATGGAACGTAACATAGGGGCAATGCTTGACATAACTTTCGTCTCAAAAAATACCAGTCTTACTATTGCAAAGACAAAGTTAGTATTATAATTACAGAGCTGAGTAACAAGTTCATTTTGCTTTATTTATCTTTTAATGATTACTATTAGCTAACATGTATACAATGCTTACATTATGCAGCTTTTATGCATGTTGATTCATTTAGTCCTCATAGCAACCCTATGAGATATGCTAGTGAGGAGCAGAGTTGGGATATAAACCCAGGTGGAAGGCTCGCTCTTAATCACTACACAAATTAATGTGGGCTGGTGATTAAGGCCAGGGGGAAGGGTGAGAGTGGACGGCTTGCTGCAGTGGTAGTTTGTACAGCTGGATTTGAATCTGAAAATATTACACGTACTTGCTGGGCTGAATTTCAGCCCTGCACATCATGAGGGCAAGTATAAATAGCTGGTTAGCATTAAAGTCCTCATGCCTTGACTTACTCAAAGCATCACCATTTGTTCTTTTATCTCCTTCGTTATTTCTACTTTCAGAGACTGAAAACACTCTGAAAGATCAAGGAGGTGTTCCCCCATTCCAAATATTCTACTTTTAAAGACAAAAATAATAACTCAGAATAACGGCAAGATAAATTTGATGAATCAAATACCATTGAAAACCCTTTAAACACCCACATTCACTGTCTGTCTGAAAAGTCCCAAGTTCTATCATTTTCAACAAAGCCCAAAGATTTCACTTGGCTCTTTTTATATCAAAGAGAAAGAAATTTCTGAATCATTATGAGTGCTTTTTATAACACCTAATTTTTAGGAATAGTGCCTAGACCCATGCCCTGTGCATCAAGGAACTCACTAAAGGCTTGTTGATTGCTTAAGTGCTGACGAACAGTGTCTGGTTGATATTACATGCCATTGCCATAACTTGGAGATATACCAGTTTTTGTGCAAAGATGCCTTTGAACCTGGGAAGGCACACTTGGAAGATAATTAGGTAGTGGCTGGCAACGAGGCTGTGGATTAAATATAAGCCAGTTGTGTGAGACCAGAGGAGAAAATTGTTTCATGTTTAAGAAGACATGCAGAAAGCCTGAGAAGCGACCCAAAGAGAGACCGTGACAAACAAGGTCACCAAACAATGCCTCGGGTCATTTACAGAACAGAGCCCCTCTGAGAACTCCGAGGTCATGCCAGCTTGTCCAAAAACCTGCTCGCTTCCCTTCTCTGGCTCTCTGTCATAGATTCCGGTTCTCTTCACGTTCATCGCTTGCCAACCGAGTTGCTACATCCTGCATCTGTGCTCTTATTTACGCTTGGCTTCCTCTCCAACTTTTCTTCCGTTTCTAATAATCTGCATCTTACAATTTTCAGACACCTGACCAAAACTCATGTGCCAACTCCTAGAGTACAGTTTTAGGGGTTGTTCTATTTATTTATTTATTTGTTGTACTCAGTAGACCTCTATACAGTGAACCAGTACTATATATATTCCCTTGAAATTAAGTTCTTGCTATTTAATTATTTACCGGGTCTTCCACACTTATAACAATATTTTCTCACTAAACTGCTTGAGAACAGGATCCATGATTCCCACATCTTTTCTGTCTGCCAATGAACTGCTTCTTGTGTAATGCATCATACCCAATAGATAGTCCATTACTGTGGTAAATTGTCAGTAATCCCACTACCCTCAAGTTGTCTGCCATTGAGATGGCTATGTGAAGAGCTATAGTTCTTGGTATTGTGACAACAAAACGTAGAACCATCAGTAAGTATTGACTCTGCCAAAATCTTCAGATAACATCTGCTTAAATTCTAGAAGCAGGTGTAAAGCTTCAGGGTCACAGTTGATGCATGCCAGGCCAGCTAACATGGTGGTTAAAAGCATGATTTGGGGAGTCCAACTCTCCAACCACTGCCATTTTATAGCTGGTTGAGCTAATTAACCTCTTTAACCTCAGCTTTCTCTTCTAGAGGATAAAGTAATCATAGTATTCATCTCATAGAGTTTTTTTATAAAGAGGATCATATAGATAGCACAGCACCTGGGACATAAATGCATGCTATTAATATCATGATGGAAATAATTAACCAAGAACTCAAATACATTTGAAAGACACAATAGACTATTGCTAATGATAATCAGTATATCTAGTTTTGAAGTTTAACTTTTATAAATATGTATATTGAGTATTTAAAATATTCATAATTAATAGCCCTAAATCTTGAAAGCAGTGTGGCATCCAGGTATCACCAGGGCTTTATAGGCATTCAGATATGGGTAAGAATTCTAATTTTCCACTTAGGGGCAAAATGGCAGAGGACAAGTTGGATAATGTCTTGAAATTTCAGTTTCCTCATCTGATACGAGGAAAAAAGATAATTCCTACTTTGCAAGATGGTTACAATCTCATATAAATCCTCTAGCAGTCAATGAATGACCCCTGTCATCATTTCTAAGCTCTCTATTTTCCTGATTATTGTAAGAGACAGAAGCTATGCAATTTTCAGATAAGTCTGTAGCAGAAAGCCCCCCACCAGGACATTTCACAGAGTTCTGCCTCTTCATCTCCCTAGTAGCATTCTCTCAGAATTAAGAGGTGAGTATTTCTTTGGGAACAGACTCACGTGAGAGAGCTTGGAATAGGCAATTTGCAGACTCATTTTTTATAGTGTTGGCAGAATGTGGGTTGTCATCACAGGTCGGGCATTGTCTTGCTTCCTGCGGTCTTACAATTGCCACACTGTGGCATGGTGTTATTTTCATCTCCACGATGGGCTGATTATAAGGTAAAGCTGCACTGCCTGACCAGCATGCCAGGTGTCTGCTCTAATAACTCCAAGTGTTATTACTTTAAAAAAAAGAGAGAGAGATGTGGAGGGAAAACAAGGAGCCACCAACCAGCATGCACCTCAAACCTCACCACAAAGAGACCAGATGTTGCTAGACTCTATTTTGTTTGGACGAGTTCTGCCTCATCTTCCCTGGGATCCAGTGAGGAATTCCACCCAGGCCTGCCCAAGGCAATAAAACTGACAAGGAGCAACATCTGGAACTGAGGAGAGTTCCTTTTCCTTTTCTCCACTGAGAAGGCAGTGAAAAGGCAGAGAGGAGGTATACACAGAGCTGTGAAGCGGCCAGACTAAAGTTATAGGTAATTCAATCCATGCTTGCCCTACATAAAGTGTAAGATTGGAGCCATTCACTCATTAATCCAAACTTCACTAGGAACTGAAAATTTCAGGGGATATAATTATGACAAGGACAAACATACACATACTGTCCTTGACCTCAAGAGGCTAATATTCTAGGGATTTAACAAACAAACAAAAAAGCAAAAGACAAACCACACATAATTACAAATTAAAATAATAGCTTTAAGCTTTAAAAAGAAAGATGAGAGAGAATCACAAGGAAAGGGTAGTTATTGCAGGAAAAGTCACCTGAAGGAGTAGTCATTTAAGCTGAGATATGAAAGGTAGATAGAGGGCTGGATGAATATCCTAAGCTAAGGGAAGAGGATGTGCATAGACCCGGAGGCAGGTGGGAACTAAATTCGATAAAGGCTTCAAAAAGAGTGAGTAATGGGAAAGTAACAAAGATAAATGTGGAAAAATAGCTAAGGGCCTACTCATGCAGGACCTTTAGGTCATGATTCATATTGTTGGTAGAATAGAAACCATTGAATAGCTTTTATTTTATTTTATTATTTTATTTTATTTTTAAGATTTTATTTCTTTGAGAGAAAGAGAAAGTACGAGGCAGGGAAGGGCAGAGGGAGAGGAAGAAGCAGACTCCCCACTGACCAGGGAGACTGATGTGGGGCTTGATCCCAGGACCCTGAGACCATGACCTAAGACGAAGGCAGATGCTTAACTGACTGAGCCATCCAGGCGCCCCCATTGAATAGCTTTCAGAAGGAGAAAGACCTAATGTGATTTAGACAATCTCACATAACAGAGGATGGGCTCATGAGACAGATTACTGAGGTTCAGATCCTGGCTCAATCATGTATTAGCTGGGTGATCTTAAGCAAATTACTTTGTTTCCTCATCTGCAAAGAGCAATAATAATAGTGTTTACTCCCTTGTTTTGAGGTTTAAATGAACTATATCATGGAAAATCCATAGAACAGTGGCTAAGACATAGTAAGTACTCAATAAAATTTACATATACAACACTATTTTACATATATAAAATTCCAAAATTGATATGTTGAAATCTTAATCCCCAGTATGATGGTATTAAGTGCTGGGACATTTGAGAAGTAATTAGGTCATAATGGTGGACCCCTCACTAATGGGATTAGCACCCTTATAAAAGGGACCCCAGAGAATTCTTTCTCTTTCCACCATGTGGGGATACAATGAGAAGGGGGCAGTCTGTACCTCAGAAGAGGATCCTCACCAGAACTTGACCATGTTGGCACCCTGATTTGAACTTCCAGTCTCCAGAGCTGTGAGAAATAAATTTCTGTTGTTTATAAGCCACCCAGTCTATGGTCATTTGTAATAGCAGCCCAAACTAACTAAGACAATATATACAATAATTTTCAATTTTTAAAGGTCACTGCTCTTGTTGCCCTGTGGACAAAGAATGAAACACAAGAAAAAGTAGAAGCAGGGAGACACATTGACGAGTGTATTTGGTAATACAGGCTGGAAATACTGAAGGCCTGAAATAGGAGGGCAGAAGTAGAGATGGTGAGAATGAGATAGATATCAAGATATAGTCTGGGCATGACTTTCTAATACATTGGATATAAAAGTGAGGGGAGGGGCATCTGGGTGGCTGAGTCAGTTAAGTGACCAACTCTTGATTTCGGCTCAGGTTGTGATCTCAGAGTCATGAGATAGATCTCCAGGCTCAGCAGGGAGTCTGCTTGAGATTTTCTCTCTCCTTCTCCCTCTACCCCCCCCCTGCTCACATGTGTGCTCTCACTGTCTCCCTCTCAAATAAATAAATAATTCTTAAAAAAAAAAGTGAGAGGCAAGTAGATCAAGGATGGATCTTAGACTAGTTACAATAGCTGAAGGATGGCAATAATTCAAATGTCCATCAACGGATGAATGGACAAACAAATTGTTAATATACATGTGATGGAATGTTATCTAGCCAAAAAAGGAATGATACACTGAAACACTCTATAATATAGATGAACCCCCAAACATTATGCTAAGTGAAAGAAGGCAGACACAAGAGATCACATATCATATGATTACATTTATGTGAAATACCTAGAATAAGAAAATCCATAAAGACAGAGAACATACTGGTGCTTGCCAGGAGCTAGAAGAAGGTGAGCATGGGTAATAATTACTTAATGGGTACAGGGTTTCCTTTTGAGGTGAGGAAAATGTTTTGGAACTAGATTGAGAAACATCATGATTACACTAAACACTGGCAAGTTGTTTACTTGAAAATGACTAATTTTAGGTTATGTGCATTTCACCTCAATACAATTTTGAAAAGAAAGAATAAATCTTGGGACACCTGTCTGGCTCAGTCAGAAGAACATGTGACTCTTGATCTCAGGGTTGTGAGTTCAAGCCCCACGATAGGTGTAGAGATTACTAAAATAAATAAACTTTTAAAAAAGAGAAAAATAACACTCTTTAAGGGGCACCTGAGTGGCTCACTCAGTCAGTTAAGCGTCTGACTCTTGTGGTGCCTGGGTGGCTCAGTTGTTAAGCATCTGCCTTTGGCTCAGGTCATGATCCCAGGGTCCTGGGATCGAGCCC
Source organism: Neomonachus schauinslandi (assembly GCF_002201575.2). Lineage (NCBI taxonomy): Eukaryota > Metazoa > Chordata > Mammalia > Carnivora > Phocidae > Neomonachus > Neomonachus schauinslandi. Next base: position 30,775,199 of record NC_058407.1, on the reverse strand, counting down.
AGCATTGGGCTCCCTGCTCGGCGGGAAGCCTGCTTCTCCCTCTCCCACCCTCCCTGCTTGTGTTCCCTCTCTCGCTGTCTCTCTCTCTGTCAAATAAATAAATAAAATCTTAAAAAAAAAAAAAAAAGCATCTGACTCTTGATTTCAGCTCAGGTCATGATCTCAGGGTTGTGAGATTGAGCCCTGCATCAGGCTATGCGCTGGGTGTGGAACCTGCTTAAGATTCTCTCTCTCCCTCTGCCCCACCTCTAAAAAAAATAACATACATACATACATACATAAAACAATAAATCTTAGATTTTGTCTTATCAACTGGATGAAGAGTTGCTCGAGTCAAATGAGATCAAGGAGCTCAGTGTTCTGTTTGGGGCATTTAAATATGTGATGTTCATAATTTATACAAGCAAAGGTATAAAAAATAAGTTAGATATCCAATTCTGGGGATCAGAGGAGAGGTCAGAAATCAATGCATAAAATTTAAAACAGTGGAAATGGAGGATATAAGTAAAGAGAATTTAGGCAAAAGACAAGATAATGATGTTGGACAAGTGCTGAGAAATGCCGTCATTTAAGAAGAGAACCCAACAAAGGAGATTGAGAATTAGAATAAAATTAAGAAAATAATCCTGGAAGCCAAGAGATAAGCATACTTAAATCAAATAGAGTGTCAACTTGGACAAATATTGCTGAAAAGACAAGTTAAGAAGAATAGGGAAGAAACCCATTAGATTTGGAAACCTGAAGGTTGTTGTTGACCTTACCAAAGAGGGTTACAGATAGAAGAAGCACTTGGACCGGGTTGAAGAGTGGAAGAAAGATGAGGAGGTAGAAGCAGTTTGTTTGGATACTCAGGAATAGGGTTATAAAGGAGAACAGAAAAATAGGGCGGGAACTGAAACAGTATGTATGGTTATGCGAAAAAAAAATGTATTGGAAGATGGGAAATACTAGAGCATGTTTATATGATGATGGGAATGACTAAATAGTCAAATGTTATTATTCAGAGAAAGCATGAGTGAGTCAAGGAGCAGGTTATACCTTTGATAACCCAAGAGATAACGGGATCCAGAGAAAAAGTGGAGAAATATCCCTTCTTGGAGAAGGAAGAACACTTCCCTCAATGTGGAGGAAGTATTGGGACACAGATGTACCAAGTTGACAGGTTTTGTGGTGGGAAGATGAGTGAGTTCATTTCCAATGACTTCTATTCTCTCAATGAAGTATGAGTCTGGGTCATCAGTAGGAGGAGGATGTGTGGGAGGTTTGAGGAAAAAGGGAGATGATATGGTACAGTCATCTCATACAGATGAAGAAATTTAATAGAATTCCTGAGCTGTCCTGAGTTCCTGCTTGAGGTTTCTGAATTCTGAATCAGTCATCTTGGCTTTGTGATTTTCCCCAACAAAGTTGCTTCTTGGGTTTGGGTAAGGGAAAAGCAGGGAAGAGTCCTGCAACCTCAGAATAGCCTTTATGATTCAACCCAGACCTATCATCTTCCATTTCCTGCTCATTGGCTAGTGGGCACTGAAGGAAGTTCAGTAAGCCCATCTGTTAAATATAGAAGGGGAGAAACATCAGCATCAATGTGTTTTGTGCCTGGACAGCTACCAGAAGTAGTAACAAGGTTATGTCCAAATCCTTGGTCCAATTAGCCAATGCATCCAGTAAGAAACAGACTTGTAGACATACGTGCACTGCTGATTGGAAAGGGTTGCCATGAAAATCACCATATTAAAAAGGCCAACGTTGTCTCAGGAGCTAAAGTGAAGGCTCATTAATTCACTGTAGGATATGTCTGGATTAAAGATAAATGATAGAACAAATGTAAAGAATTGTAGGTGTGTTTCTTTCCAAATATACTGCGATCTATCTATGTGAGCCTCAATTGTGTCAAAATAACTTCCAGATAAGTGGGATCCAAGTTAATGACCTGATAAAGGAAAGTGAGAAAAGAAAAAATAAAGAGCCTGGGCACCTGGGTGGCTCAGTTGGTTAAGCGACTGCCTTCGGCTCAGGTCATGATCCCGGAGTCCTGGGATCGAGTCCCACATTGGGCTCCCGGCTCGGCGGAGAGCCTGCTTCTCCCTCTGACCCTATCCCCTCTCATGCTGTTTCTCTCTCTCTCTCTCTCAAATAAATAAATAAATAAAATGTAAAAAAAAAGAAAAAAGAAAAAAGAAAGAGCCTATAGATCCTACTGAAATCACTAAAATAAAAAGTCGGTTAAGAAGAAAGGATGGGTTTCAATGTCAGAAAAGACTTTTACATGGATTGATTGAATAAGAAAAATTATAGCAACTGATGCTCTTATTATGGACTAGAGAAATCTTCTGTACCATCCTTTGGAGTTTTCCTGTCTTTGTCTTTCATCACATCATTTAGCGAGGTTCACATGTCCTCCCCTGCTCCTCAACATCTGTCCACACCTACTCCTTCAGGAATCCATTCTGTCTTCTCCTCATCATGCTTCAGGTGTTGGTTTAACAAACTGTCCAGGAAGACTTTCCTATATGCCACTCAGCCTTATTTATGCCCTGCCTTCTATGGAGTATGCTTTCTTGAGAACACTTATTACTAGTATAATTATGTTTGGGGGAGGGGGTAATTGTTTAATAGCTGTCTATGTCTGCTAACCACTGTATTCCCAGTTCTTGGCATATATCCCATCACACAGAGACCAGGACATAATTGTGGGAGAAAAGGAAGAGAGGGAAGAAGGAATTTTTGTAAAAGGAAGGGAGCAAGAGCAACAGGATGAAATGGACATCCCCCAACCTACAAAGGTTTTCTCCTGCCTTTGAATTCATAGGAAATTGTTTCTATGTAATACTTCAATATATACTTCTCTGATACTTCTATTTAATACCTCTATATATACCACTCTAATACTTCTTCTCTTGTATTTTCTAACATGAAAATGCTACACCCATAGTAAATATTTAAATGAGTAAGAATCATACCATTTATATATAAGGATAAAAGAAATACCATTTGCTAAGAGTGGCATCAAACAGGCCCTCAAACGTGCTGATAATTTGTCATGAATCCTTTAGAGCTTTATCTGAAATATTCTTGAACGTGGACCTTTCCATGGAATAATATAATTCTTTTTTTTAAAGATTTTATTTATTTGACAGAGAGAGACACAGCGAGAGAGGGAACACAAGCAGGGGGAGTGGGAGAGGGAGAAGCAGGCTCCCCGTTGAGGACGGGGAGCTCAATCCCAGGACCCTGGGATCATGACCTGAGCCGAAGGCATTCGCTTAATCAACTGAGCCACCCAGGCGCCCCAGGAATAATATAATTCTTAAAAGGCCTGATTGCCACATAAAAGTAGCAAGGGCTTCCTACTTACTTTTCCACCCTTACTGCCCATCCCTCTCTTCACGTTTTAAACTCTAGCAATTCTGAACAATGCATAGTTCTTCAGAGGCTTTTTCTTTCTTCTGACTGCAATGTTTCTTTCTCAGGACCAATTTCTAGTCACTCTGTTCTACCTGAATTACTGAATGAAGCCCCACTTCACTGAAAGACTATGTTTCTCTCATCTTTGTATTCCCAGGGCTTAGTGAATGGATTGAAATCTAGTAGCTACTCAGTAAACATGCACGAGTTATTGTTCATTATGAAGCTATAGCTTTTGAGATTTCACAGACTTCACTCAGCCTTCCTGAATGTTCTTTCCAGGTCAATTACTGTAATTTATAAGATGCCCACATTATAAGAGGCATAATACTTACCAGAAATAGACTTTTCACATTAAACCATTTTTTATTTTAAGTTTATCTTGATTAATGGTGACAGAAGGTAGCTACACTTGCAGTGAGCATAGGAATAACATATAGACTTGTCAAATCATTATGTGGTACACCTGAAACTAATGTAACATTATGTGTCAAGTATACTTCAATAAAAATAATCAAAATAATCAAAAAATAAGTGAATTTATCTTGGTTATATAGGCCTGCGTCAGATATTTTGCAAAATTATCCATTCCTATAAAAATTACATTCAAGAATATCATACCAATTTTATCCACAGAAAATGGAATCAGCTTCTACCCACACAATAAGAAAAAAATGGCATTGAATGGACATCTTGAAGATAATGTGTGCTTTTAGTACAAGGTAAGGTTGACGTATTTCATTTCTCACCACTTTTCTCTTTCTTGCTCACCCCATTCCTCTTGTCCTACCATTTTTCCTTCCTTTGTTCTCCATTTCCCTTGTGTTCTCCAACTGCCTGTGACATACAGGACTTGCTTAGATCCACTTAGAGCAATCGTGGGTATGATGTTTACTAAATCCTTTCCTAGCATGAAGGCTTAGGCAGCAGGTCCTATAGATTGGAAATGTGGGTTTGTGTGCCCAGGTCCTACATGACCCCAAATCAGAAAAGAATTGCATTTGTAAGCCTGGAGACTTTCTTTATCTTTCAATAACCCCCTATACCATTCTTAGTACCAAATGCAAAAAGAATTAGAGGGGTGGAGGGGGTGAGGGAAAGGACAAGGAAAAACATAGCACCAAGAGGATTTTCTTCTGGGACAATATAAATAGCATGAAGGAGGAGGGAATAAAATTTCAGTTGACAGGACAAACCTGCCAAGGGAAGGATGGGAAAAGGCAGTAAGAGCTATGACTGTGTCGACTAAAGATCTAGCAAAAGGGTAGGTTGCCCTCCATCTGTTGGGATGGTACAGACTGAGCCACGGCTGGGGGAGCCGTCCTCGGGGAAGCTGTGACTCAGTGACTTTGCCAGCAATGATGTGTGGGCCAAGCAAAGAGTTATGGTAAAGAAAATGACTACTCAGAATGTTGTGGTGACAGCAGCATTTACTGGCACCTGTAATCAGAAAAACTCATTCATTCACCTTTTCAAATGTTATTTAGGAGGCACCTACTCTACCTAGTCCCTAAATAAGCACTTTTTTCCAGATTCTCATAACCTTATATTTAGAGTGTTCCTAAATGGTCTTTTCCCCTCTAGTCTCTCCCTGTTCCAGTCTATCCTGCACATGAAGTCCAGGAAATTCTTCCTCCTACACAAGAGGGGCTGTAAGCACAGGTTCTGGAATTAGATTCAAATCCTAGCTCCAGGGACGCCTGGGTGGCTCAGTCGGTTAAGCGTCTGCCTTCGGCTCAGGTCATGATCCCGGGGTCCTGGGATCGAGTCCCGCGTCGGGCTCCTTGTTCCGCGGGGAGCCTGCTTCTCCCTCTGCCTCTGCCTCTCTCTCTCTATCTCTCATGAATAAATAAATAAAATCTTTAAAAAAAAGAAAAAAAATCCTAGCTCCAGAATTTATTACCCTTATATCTTAGGCAAATTAGCTCAACTCTCAGAGCCCTCGTGCATCAGTCAGCCTGGACTAAGTAGCAGAAACAAATGTCCCCAAATCTTCATTGTTTTAGCAATAATAGCTTGTTTCTTGCTCATGTTCATGTCCATCATAAGGTTTGAGGCTATGCTTTACAATCTCTTTATGCTGTGACTGAGGCTGAAGGTACAGCCTCATCTAGATCATGCTGGTAGTAGCAGAGGAAAACCATGCAGTGCTATGAAAGCTTTTGCAGATTCCTTGTCTGTAAAATAACTTCATTCATTCCTCCTTAATGCCATACTCACCATCCCCCCCATATACAAACGTTCAGCCCTACAAAACCAAAGTACCATTTGCCATCTTCCACCCAGTAATTGTTTGATATTTCAGATACAGTTGGGTCAATTAATATAGAGTAATGAATCCACCCAGGGAAAACAGGGCTTTCTACAAAAAAAAAAAAAAAAATTCTGCTTGGAAAATGGAACCAAGATACCAAGACCCCACTGTTACCTTAATATTGAGCAAGTTACCTCCCACACGGGAATGATATGGAGGAAAAAATACCTAAGAGCCTTCATATTCTCAATGAAAATACCCACACATCATCACAAATCCTCACATTTCCAAACACCTTTACAGCATATCATCTATTCCATAAAGTACATCTAAGTATAATGTCATGAAAGTAATAGCATTTGTGAAGATGATGAATAAAAAACAGCAATATCACATGGAAGAATGATAGTCAGTACAGACGTCAAGCGCCAAACCCCCAAACTTCACACAATAAATGTTTATTTCCTATTCTCATCACCATCCAGTGTGGGTTGGTGGTAACAAGGGGTGGGGGGGGACTAGGAGTTCTGCCCTTTACACTCATTCAGGAGCCCAGACTCCTTCTATTTTGCCACATTACTCTCTTGTATCCTTAGAGTCCTCTCCACTTAGCTGTGAGATAGAAAGGCTTAAAGGATCACATTTGGGACAGTGTTAAGACCTAGGCCTGGAGGGGCACCTGGGTGGCTCAGTGGGTTAAGTGTCTGCCTTCGGCTCAGGTCATGATCCCAGGGTCCTGGGATCGAGCCCCACATCGGGCTCCCTGCTCAATGGGAAGCCTGCTTCTCCCTCTCCTCCCCACTCCTGCTCTCTCTCACTATCTCTGTCTCTCAAATAAATAAATAAAATCTTAAAAAAAAAAAAAAAAAAAAAGACCTAGGCCTGGAAAGAGTGTATATCACTTCCTCCACATTCATTGACCACAACTCTGACACAAAGCTGCATCTAACTGCAAAGGAGGCTGAGAAACATAGTCTAGCTGAGTGCCAAAAGGAAGGCAAGGGGGGGAAAATAACTAGCCAATCCGTACCACAGTGACGTAGGCTCACTTTCTAGCTAGGTTACTTGAATCGGTACACAAGCCTTAAAGTCAATGATTCAAATATGCGAATTTACAGAATCAGAAATTACAGCATGTTCTGTACATTTGTCCTCAAGTGCCATGTAGCTTTGGAAATGGCAGATGTCTGTTTTGCTATTATAAAGCACCATTCTGATACAAATTGCTGAATCCTTACCTGAAACTGAGGAGTCTGATCACTGAACTGGGCTACTTCTAGGCTAACAGGTAGAAGAGAATAGCCATTCAAACGCTCACCCACAGAACAAACACACAGACACAGAGCACCATCATGCTATGTTTTATGCAAACACATAAACTCCTCCCACAGAGGTTGACATAATGGAGAAAGAAGGAAAGAAGTGAAAGGATGTGTACACAGGAATTGAACCAAATCAAATATTTTGGGATATGCTTGACTACCTGCCCTGATAAGGAATAAGATGAATTCATAAGATTTGCCTGGCCTCACGGTCAATAATTGTCTGAAAATTGTCAGACCCAAGATGGATGACATCATGCAGGGTAAATGAAGATCATTTCCTTCTACATTGATTGGTGCTTGGGTTTTGTTTATCCTCTTGCTGCCTGAGCCTTGTAAGTAACCAGATATTGTAGATTTGAAACAGCCTTTCCATTTGCATCACTGGGCAATGAGTGCAGCCAACAGGAAGCCCAGTGATTCAGATAACTTGTTTTAATTGAAATCAATACCAACACAAGCAAAACTACCTGAAATGGCAGTGCTCTGATGGAATATTGTCATGGCCCCTGCTAATAACAACCGTTATCAAGAATGAACTATTAACTTCAACAGTGACTCATAGTGCTTTCCAGGAGGAAAATTAAAAAAAAAAAAAAAAAAAATTTTGAACCAGTGACAGTTTTCAATTAGGAAAAAAAAAAAAAAAGAAAGAAATTTTACTTCTTCAGGTCTCTATTAAGTTTCAGCCATAAACTCAAATTCAATTCCAACTAGAGCTTCCATTAAATAGAAAGAGACCATTAGCCACCCTAGTCCATCTCCTGCCAGCTCTTTTCCATTCTTTCTTTTCCACGCTCACCTAGGTCTGGTGAGAAACAGAATAATTATGATAATATTTATTGAGTATCTTCTAGGTGCAGGGCCATGTTCTAGTCCAGGGGCCAGCAAATTTTGTCTTTAAAGAGCCAGATAGTAAGTATTTTAGGCTTTGTGAGCCATACTGTCTTGATTGTGACTATTCAGTTCTGATGATGTAGTGCAGATACAGAGAAAATACATCATGAATGGGCATCCCAATAAAACTTTATTTATAAAACAAGCAACAGGCCAGATTTGGCCTAAAGGCCATAACTGATGGACCCTGGTCTAGACTTCATATGTATCTTCACTGAGGAAGGTATTAGTATTCTTATTTTTTTTTAATGATTTTATTTATTTATTTGACAGAGAAAGAACACAAGCAGGGGAGCAGCAGAAGGAGAGGGAAAAGCAGACTCCCCACTGAGCAGGGAGCCCGATGCGGGGCTTGATTCTAGGACCCTGGGATCATGACCTGAGCTGACGGCAGACGCTTAACCGACGGAGCCACCAGGCGCCCATTACTATTCTTATTTTGTAGATGAAGCTGACACCCCTCAAAGCTTCCCCTCTAGTTATGGGTGAGGTTATGCCTAACACCAAAGCAGCCTCTACTTTTCTCACTTTGCCATTCTGCCCCCTGACTAAAGAAGGCAGTCAGACAACCTGTGAAAGAGCAAAAGCTACACTCCTGGGTCTGATTATTTACGAATGCAGCTGCTAGTTTGCAGAGTTGTCCAGTTCTTCTCTCTTGGTGATCCAGTGTTGATCTGACCAAATTTTCATGATGCAAGGTCCATAAGGAGTCAGATGTGACCTAAAATAATGTTGTATTTTGTACAAATTTTGTACCAGCATGTAAACTCCTAAAAGAAGTTTTCCCCCTATGGCCCCTGGAAACTCCAATTCAATATTTAAAAAAAAAAAATCAAAACTTGGGTCAGATTTGAAGGGTACTTGAGACTTAATTGGATATTTCACAAGTACCATATTTATAACATTCATGTGTTGAATGCCTATATCCCCAGGACCTTGCCTAGCACCTGACATGTAGGAAGTCCTCAAGAAATACTTGTGCCATGTCTTCATGGAATATTGGTGTAATAAAAGTAGATATTATTCCTGCTCTCTGAAAGCTGACACTCCAATAGAAAAGAAAAACAATACACACACACACACACACACACAAATACTGTAATCTGCCCTGCATTCTTGCTTAGAATCAAGAGAATTTAGGGGCTCCTGGGTAGCTCAGTCATTAAGCCTCTGCCTTCAGCTCAGGTCACAATCCCAGGGTCCTGGGATTGAGCCCCACATTGGGCTCCCTGCTCCGCGGGAGGCCTGCTTCTCCCTCTCCCACTCCCCCTGCTTGTGTTCCCTCTCTCACTGTGTCACTCTCTGTCAAATAAATAAATAAAATCTTTAAAAAAAAAAAAAGAATCAAGAGAATTTAAACTGCTATCATTGTTCAGAAGAGTAAACAGAGTTTAACTCTTCTCCACAAGCATATCATCATCAAAACTGGCTCTTGAAACAGGAATAGGATTAGGTAGGTGGAGATGTTGGAGGAAAGGCATCTTGGGCAAAGGAGACGTGGTGAGCAAAGACAGGGCGATGGGAAAGGTTGGCACATCTTAGTAGAATAAAAGCTGCAAAGCTTTGACTAGAGCATTGAGCAAGATGGGGGGATAGTGGAAGAAAAGTAGGTTGGGAGAAAGCATGACTTGGATAATAACAGAAAAGTTTTTAAATAAAAACTAATAATGGGAGGTGTAGTTCCAAACAGAAATTATTTTAAAGTTTTCCATCTTTTCCAAAAAACAAAGTTATCTCCTAATTCAAAAGGAAATTGATAGGGGAAAAAAAACGATGCTGAAATTGTAATAAGGTAGACAACACTGTAGTCTTGAGGTAGAATAAATTATGTCACCAAACAATTATCTGTAAAGTTAGGATATTCATTATTTGCTTAATGTGTGAAACTACATCTCTTCTAATTTAACTTATCATATCTCAGGAGGTACTATAACCTCAAGAGGTGGGATGTGACCCTGTTTTTCTCACTGTTATGTTCTCACCACCTAGCACAGTGCCTGTTATGAGGCAAATGCCCAATAAATGTTTCAGGAAGAAATGTATGAAGTAATACTGTCCTCCATATTGATAAGAACAAGTTTTTTTGTTGTTGTTGTTTATTCTTTGGTGTGGGTAAATATATGTCAGCTATTTGAAAGCCAACTAAGAAATTCACAAATACAAGTTCTATTTAAACACACACTAAACCAACCAACATTACTTAGGTTAAGACCCTTACCTTGATTTTAGTGTTGATCAATAAAAGAATCAATTAAGCCTGGGTTCTTATTTTAAAATCAAAACCCTTTGAATTTAGCCCTTTGTGAGAGGTCTATATAGTCCATTATTTTCTGATAGCTACAAATAATTTCAACCCAGAGAGAATCCTATGCTTAAATTAAAATAATGATTACCAGCCTTCTAATTGTTCTTCCATCCCCACCACCATTGCCTGCTCAGGTCTGACCTAACTCTAGAGTTTTCTTCTTCAAGTATGATTGTGTTTTTAGCACTTTGTAATTCCAGACTAATTGGTCATTTTAAATTAAAATATTTGCCAAATCTTACTTAGCCATATCCTAGCAAAAATATGACAACAACATAAGGTAAATTATGGCCTGCAGTCTAGAAGGTTTTCGTGGGAATTCCTATGTCTGTCTGAGCTAGTCTTTGGGGTCTAGACTGAGGGAAATCACTGCCTACATTTCCTAATCACTGAAGCTAAAGCAGGATTTCCATGCCAAGTAGGCAAAGCATAATCCTTAGAGACACTCTGCTGCAGAGTAAGATGATGAAACCCCCAGATGGTGGCTTGTTATTTCCATACAGCATCGGCAAGTGTCCAATGTCGACCAGGAATGAAACCAAAGCACGAGAACTTAGTAAAGAGCAGTGCAAATTTCATGATAAATTCAGGGGACTTTTTCTTTTTCTTTTCCTCTTTCTTTCTTCTTCTTCTTCTTCTTTTTTTTTTTTTTTTTGTTTGAATCACCTATTGTTGTGTACTGAAGCAAACATTTCTTGGTGGTGATGGTTACAATGGTGGTGGATGTCATCCCACAGCCCTGCAAGCAACAGCTAGCTCCTGAGATTATTACAGTGGCTGTCTGAGCAGTGTGGCTTCCAAACCTGGAGGTGGAAATTAAATGGCATTTATGTAGCAGAGCTGTAGGGATGATTAGTAATTCGACACACAGCCATTCAGGGCAAGGTCAACAGGAGGAGTAACATAGCATCATATGATAACCGTTTAATGGGTGTGTGAAATGAGTGGGTGGTCTAGGCTCGGCTCTGGCCAGGTACTGGTTCCCACAGTCCCAGGCTCGGCAGAGGGTCTAGAGTTCAACTGCCTACAAAGAGTCACACAGACAGCCTTGGCTGGGTACAGTTAGTTGCAAAAGCCCCATTAGACCAGAGGCTGGAGCTCCTTCTGGATAAATAAAGTCATTCAGTGAAGCTACAAATGTGTGACATTTTAAGTGCACTGACCTAACTAAATTATACCAGTTAGTATAATTTTTCAACTTGAATAGTTTTTCCATTTCCATGCCACAATATTGTGAAAAGGACTGGGCAAGAGTCATGTTACTCCTAAGGAAAATGAGATGTTTGGCTAGAGGAAAGAGAGAAAGGCTTCGTGTTGAAGTTCTGCTAGCAGGAAAAAATAAAAACAGCTTGCAATTCATGAGAAACGCTTCAGAATGGCCTGACACCCCAGGAGTTCACGAGACTATTGGGCGGACCTTGGTCATTTCTAGCTAGGATGTTTTCACCCCTCCTTTGCCCCAACTAAATTCATGAAGGTATCCATTTCCAATAATCATACCAAACTTGCTTTAATGATAGAGTTCACTCTCATGTGTTCGGGGCAAACAAATGAAATAAGCAGGAAAAAAGCAAAAATGTATGTCACATTACATCAAAGATTGCTAATAACATTTTTCAACGATAATGCTTTGTGGGTATTTAATTCAATGAATTAAATTTGTTACAGGCCTACTGTGTGCTATTCTAGAAACTGCCCACCCTAGGCCCCAGGCTCTGTCTAAAGAGAACCCAAGCATAGGTCAACACATAGATATTTTTTTCAAATTCTTTACAACAGGGGTCAGTAAACTTTGCCTCTGAAAGGCCAGCAGTAAATACTTTTGGCTTCACGGGCCATATATGAGTCTTCGTCACACGATTTCGCTCTTCCTTGGTAGCCTGAAAGCAGCCACGGACAATATGTCAGTGAGCAGTGTGGCTGCGCACCAATAAAATTCTCTCCGTAAAGCTGGCAGCAGACCTGCAGACTGTAATTTGCCAATCCTTGCTCTAGAAAGTCACTTGAATATCAAACGGAGAGGGAAAGGAAGGAACAGCCAGAGTTCACCATTCTTTTGAAATGACGCTCTAACTGCTCTCAGTCATGACCGTGGAGACATTAACTGAGCCCCTCAGGCAGGTGCAGAAGCAGTTTCATGGTCACAATATGTGATTAAGTCATCATTTATGCTTCATCTACTTTCAAAAAGAACCTGAGCTGGCTGTCACTGGGAATGCATACATACAGGCTTACCTGCATGGTGTGATTGAAAAGACTTCCCTAACCAATGCAATTCTAGGGAGAATTATATGGTATCACTTAGAAATTCATTTGAGGCAACGATTCACCTTCCTCTGAAACTTCGTTAAAATGGGCTGTGCCAAGCTTGAGCAAACAAAGCCAGCAAAGAGAGAAATTACTATATGCCAATCATGGTATAAGTATTTTAAAATGGGCTATCCATTCCATCTTTTCAGTGTTTCAAAGTAAGTATGGTTAGTCACATATGACAGAAAAGAAAAAAAAATGAAAACATTTTTCCCAAATTTACACAACTAGTAGCCCCTGGAGTTGGAAGCTGAACCCAGTTTCCTCTAGTTCCAAAGTATATGGTTTTCTGTTACACAATAGTGCCTCGAGCACTAAGACCAACATTTTGCCCATCTTAATTCAAGAATTCTCTTACTTCCTCCTAATTCCTTTTATCTATGACATGATTTTATCCTCTGCTCATGGTTGAATCAAATCATAATAAGACCTTAAACAAAACCCAATCCTATGATTGTAATATAGTTCCTCAGGTTCAAAGATATTTATTTGGCCACCAGTAATCTAAGAATAGGCCATATGTCAAAAACATTTCCCTTTACTCAGTTAAAAGGGGCTGGCTTCCAAATAGTCCATAACTCTCCTGTATTTAGCTACAAATCAGGCCTGGTCGTATAATAATAACAAGCAGAATAGATAACATTTACTGCATGCAAGCATGCACCAGTGATATCATTCAGAATCCTGCGATAATCTTATGAGGAGGGTACTATTAGATCTCCATGGTATGGAAACTTTCTCTTAATAAAGATTAGAACAATTTGCTTTGGATCACCCAATTAGTAGGTAGCTGAGCCGGGATTCAAATTCACATCTTAAATGATTTCTAAATTCAGATCTTAGAGAAAAATCACAAGAATATTTTTCCTGCTGATCAGCGACAAGACCCCCAATGGGGTAGGTCCTGTCTTTTCTATCACTACCCGAGTGCACTTTTGAGCCCCAGGAAAGGACTTTGAGGAAGAGTAAACAGCTGTCTTGTTCCAGTCTGCTCACGCTTCCTGCTAGAAGAACTCTTGCAGAAATTGGGAGCTGAAAGTAGTACCAAAAATCGGAGAGGGGACAGACATTTTTGAAGAAGGAACAGCTTAGTAATAAAATCCTTTCAAAAATGTTCTGTGGAGGATTTACATGTATGTATACGTTGGTCCAAAAGTGATCACAAGTAAAATTCAAATACTGTACTTGTCAGAACCTTTTACTTACACAGAGATAGAATTTGTACAAAACATAAATGATATCAAGTCAGAGTTCTTTCCCTCTGCTTTATTTTCCAAAAAACAGCTCTCCAGAGCACCCCATGATAGGTTTTCCAATGTTACTAACCCATGACTTTTTACTGAATTTCAGCAAGCCCACATTCTATATGCATTCACCTAAGGCTATGAGGCAAATGACAAACTGTATATTTTACTTCCAAGTAAGAGCGTTCCAGTTTCTCTGACATTGTTTCCCATATATTGTCCTTTGAGCCTTTCGTTACAACAGAATACAATGATAAATCTCTTTGCCTTTGTGGAATCCAGATATAATTCTTAAACAACAAAGACTGTAATTGTATTAGCAGCACAATGAGTCACCCTATCACTTATATCCTGAATAAATGTGAGATGCATCTGTTGAAATGGAATCCGTGGGCTCCCTTTAATGGGCCAAATGTCTCCAAGGACAGAATAGTGGGAGGAAGTGATCCAGCTGCTCAGACTACAGATCTTTTGTCCTTGAAAGAAAAAAATCAGAAAAACATTATATAAAAAATAGATATACACACTTTACCTTGGGAAAAGATTAACAAAGCTTAATTAGAACACTGATCATTTGGCTGCTTATGTTTCTATTTATCCCTCACAGGGGGTCTGGGAAGCGTGACTTTTCCTCCCTGGAATGTTCCTTAAACTATGATTTTCAGAATTTTTTTTCAAGGTCACTTCAGGGAGGCAAGAGATCATATAATCTACCTGTCCTACCTTCTCTGATTGCAAAACAAAACAAAAATAATCTCATCAAATGAATGAAAAAAAGTGTACTGTTGCTGATAAGGCACCAAGAGAAGAGATGAACAAAATGTCCCATAGTGTAAAACAAAAAAATATAGCATAAAAATTATTATATGCAGGGGAGGCACCTCAGTTATCTAAACCCCTCAGGGCACACACGAATTTGCAATGCGCAAATTGGGGGATTTGCAAATACGCAAGGACCAGGACAAGACTACTTTGTAAAAGGAAAGAGAATTTTCCTCCTGAGAAAATGTTGGCTTAGAAGGTGAGGGAGAAAAAGAAAAAAAATATATGTATTCTAGAAAGGAAATAGTTGCTCCAAATCTCCCGGAGTTGACCGTTTCTCTGTGTCATTCTCACTGCACCCCCTCTCACCGATGTAGGGTGAAATGGTCACCATCTAGACTCTGTGGGAACACCACAACATTGCTTGCCCCAGTCCTCCCACATACGCCCTGGAGAGAGGGAACCTCAAAGCACAAAGGACACATTAGAAAAGCTATGCCTCACGGATCACTGGATCACTCATCTTCTCACTCTGAGGGGGTCAGGCTTAATTTCTCTTTTTCATTCTGCCAGAGGCAATAAAGAAAAGAAATGTCCCAACCCTGCTGGGGAAAGGAAGTGCCAGGGGCAGCACTGAAAATGACAGAGGAGCTCTGGCCAAGGCCGAGGCAATTGATGAGGTGCCTCCAGGTGCCTACCTTGTGTAAGCTGCAGAAAACAATAGCAGGCAAGCTGAGCAGTTCAGACAGCAGACAGAAAGACTGGGCAAGGGGGAAGAACAGACTCCGACCGGTGTGTGCGGCAGACATCTGAGGCACCTTATTCTCTTTGCTGTGAGGAAAGATGGCGGGGGACATGACTGCACTGTTGAAATTAGCCACTGAGAAGACTGGGGACCTCTAGGGAGCTTTGTTACCAGGAGGTATCATCTGCATCACAATGAAGATGTGTTGGGTATTTGCTTTGGCCCAGGCATTGTGCTAAACTTTCCATGTGCATTCTCTCTTTAGTCCCTGTAACAGCTGTATATGGTAGATATTACACTTCCGGGGACTAGCATGCCTCTATTCCAGATGAGGAAAGGGAGCGCCTTGGAAAGTTAAGAATCTTGCTCAAGATACCACAGCTGGCACATGGCAGAACAAAGACCGGTCCTTGAGTCTGTCTTACTTCAAAGCTAGACACTTTAAATAATGCTGAAGTATGCCCAGCCACCCTGCTATGTCTCTCTCCTGAGGATTTTCATGTATATTCGTATTTGTTCATCATTCGTGCAACAAAGACCACGTGCCAGGCCCAGCGTTCAGCACGGAAGAAACATTCGTGGACAAAAAAATCAGTCTAGTGGATGAGACAGACATTCATCAAGGTTTTGTACAGATAAATGTAAAATTACAACTGTGATAAATGCTATGCAGGATTTTAAAGGGCATTTGCTTAGTCTGAAGCTTTCCTACAAAAGGGACCAGTGGGCTGACGATAGAAAAATGACTAGAAAATAACTAGGCTAAAGCGTGGTGTTTAGAAAAGCATTGCATCTTGTACTAAGGCCAGGGAGGGAAAAGGGAACAGGACCTGTTGGAGAAAATAAAAAAAAAAGGAAAAGGATATTGTTGTGACTCCAGAAAGAGAGAGATAAAGGGTCTACAGAGGATTTTTTTAAATAGGAGAGTCTTGCACGTGTGTCAAGGTTGATAGGAAGAATTCAGTCATAATAATAGTCAACACATATCTTGTTGGTCATATGCAAGACAATGTTCTAAGTGCTTTACATATATTTACTCATTTAATCTTTCTTATAAGCCTCCGGGGATGAGCCATTTTTATTATTCTTATTTTATAGGTAAGCAGATGCAAACACAAAGTTTAAGTAGCCACCCACCTAGTAAATACCAGAGTCCTTGATCCTGACCAATATGGAATCCTACTACTATCTCTTTGTTGGGGGAGGTTATCAAGAGGACATAACTGCCCCTTGAACTGTGAGCTGGACCCTGGCAATGGGAGGATCCTCAGCAACCCCCCGCCCCGCCCCCGTCCTTGGAATGTGCGTTCTGCTTGCCTTGCCCGTTCCCAAAAGCTGCCCCAAGGATGTAGCCTTGAGATAGTGATGCAGTATTGAGACCATCTGGATGAACCCAGTTAAGGCCTCTATATAAACTTTTAAGATTTGGCGGATGGGTGCAGGGATCTGCTCATTTTCTGGTCTCCCAAGACAAGTCTCATATATAAGTTCCCTTGTTTATTAAACATGCCGCCTGCCAATCTGGAGTGGCCTGCCTCTTTCTTCAGTCTCTCTCTGCCCTCTGTGTTTGGGGGCCAGTTTCAGATTATTCAGATTCAGTTTCAGGAAGCTCCTGAGGAGCTTGTGAATGAACATTCATAGAGAAAGGGATGAATGTACTAGAGAAAGTATAATCAATAGGTTAAGATGGTAGTTCTTAAATATCAGGAGGATGTACATGAGAATCCACAGAATTGAAATTCAGATTCCCATCTACCTGCTGGGTTTCTGAATTAATAAGTTTGGCTTTTTTCAGCACTCAGTCCAAATGATTCCAAGGCAAGCGATCCAGGGACACACCTTTAAGGAATACTGCTTTGCTTTAACAACTGGGAAAAATAGGCATAGATGCAGGTGTGTTGGTATGTTTGGTAAAGGAGCTTGGGGGAGTACCCCTCTAATGGCTTCTGTGAAGTATGAGATAGCACACACAAATGGAACCAGGCAAACCTGGGTGTCACCTGAAAGATCCTCATCAACTATAAAAGAGTTGAGAACAACCCACCCCTGACTTTGAGAACCACTGTCCCAGGGGATTACTCTGTGACTTGTCCATTCTTGTCCCCAAAGTGGTTAAAGAACACTCTATGTCTATTCCTTAAGCAATTGCAGGAAGAAATATGTATCCTAAGAGAGTGAAAGGAAAGCCAGATGATTGAAGAAAGACTAGATGAAGAATAGAAATAAACCCAGTCTGCCAAGGTTGCTACAGATTACAAGTCCTAGAAGAGGAAGCCAATAAGATCCAGAAGAAGAAAAGATGATTTTTGGCTGAAGGGGAGCAAATGGGAGACTTGGCTTATTTATAGTGTCCTTGTGTTTGCAATGAGCATTGTTTAAAACTTAACTTTATTCCAGAATTATTTCCCGGAACTTCCTACCAGGCTTCCCGGAAAACTGAGATTCACATATGAAAAATCGACAGGGACAACAGGGGACGTCTGTGGTCTTCAACTTACATAGATAATGGCCTTTCCCCGATTCTTATACCCCCAAAGAGCACCAGCCAACACACGCTGTAAGGATGTGACCAGCTGCAGGGAAAACATTCATTATCAAGGAAACTTGCCCAACTCCTCAGTCTTCCGCGATGGAGGGAAAAAAATTGACAATGGAAATATCAAAAGTTGACTTCTCTTAGTTCTTTCATGGGTCATTGTCATTGCCTATTTCAGTCACCCACAAGAAACAAATCCACAGGTCTGAAGTCATATTTGAACTGCCCACTATCTGTGTATTTCACAATTTACAATCCACATGTAACCCAAATGCTTCACCTAGCCAACAGTTTGCACCGTTCCCTCCTCCTCACCCATAAATGACTTTCCCATCACCTTTAGCTAGAGGAAAATGCCTAGCTTAAGTTTAACCTTGTCTCCCTTCAGCCTGCTATGGTGAACTGAAACAGCCACCGTTCAGACGTGTATAGCAGTAAGACTTCTGGCTTCTGGTTCTCCATGTAAGGAGCTCGCACCATTTGACCCTCACAAGTGGAAAGCTAACCAGACTGAAAAATCTCATCTTGTCCCTGTAAGAGAGGGGAGGACATAGGGCAGACCACTCCTCTGAAGACGGGAGAGATGCACAGGCGGATACAGGGGGTCACAGCTTACAGGAGAGAGGCTCGGGTGTGGAAACCACCTGGGGAAACAGTGCTGGGCCAGGAAAACCTGAACTGCTTTTGACAAATTCCTGGAGGCTCAGTGTGGACAACTCTGAGAGGGAAAAACTCCAGAGAGACCCAGTCATGTGGGGGTCTTACAATATCCACAGTATTGTAAGAAGTAAAAGGAACACCTGCTACCCTGTGAAAGTGAACTGGGAGCAAAACGTGGCATCCCCGTCTTCAATGCCTCATGAGTTTGGGGGAGGAGGGCATAATTCATTCACTAAATTGAACTGGAAACAGAACTTCCCTAGGTAACCAGGGAAAAATGTCCATGAACTCAGGCCAAGCCAAAGCTGCCGTTCCCAGCCTCGTGGGCAGCTAGCCCCCCCCTTTCGGAAGTGCCTCAGACAGGACTGGGCCGTGTTTCTCCAGCAAGGAAGCTTCCTGTAGGTCGCAGTGGCCCCTGGCCTGACACTAGGAGAACAGCCAGAGCTTGGTCATCTGTGCCCCTCATCCTGTCAAGGGGAATGGTCGTAGAATTCCCGTTTCAATGACCTCAGCGGAGCTGATGGAAAAACAGGAGGAGAAAGAGGAAAACTGCAGGACAGTCCAAGGGGTTATGGAGAATCATTTAAATGCACATATACATAATACATCAGTTACGTAGACCTAGAATAGAGATACATGACATATATAATGTATGCTAGGTATATATGCATGTGTACATGTCCATGTGTATATGAAGGTGTGTATACTTTACATATTTTATATATAGGCCTATATATATACATATATAAAAATACATATATATACATACATAAAAATAGATATATTACACACATATATGTATATAGAATATTGCCCTTCCTTTTACCCCACACATATTGGCTCTGATTTCAGTGCTCCAGAGCATAACCAAAAGACTCAAGAGAATTAAAATTAAAAACACAGTGCAGGTTTCTAGCAGGAGAGATGGTTGTTGTCGAAACTTGATTTGCAAGGCCAGGCTGAAAAGCTGATCTGGCCCACAGCAGACGGGTGCCTGAGGAAAGAAATGATTTGGCAGCCTCTTCCAACATCCTTCCATCTCCAAACATACAAGTTCAACAACCCACGCTGTTCCCTCTTTCTTCCTCCAAATAGGAAGAAACACTTCTGGTAAGACATCTGTTTTCGCTCCCAAATGCCCTCAAAACACACTGAACAGCCTAGGACCTGCCTGCTGGGAGGAGGCCAGCGTGGAGAGGGACGAGCTCGGGACCTCTTGGGTGGCAGGCAGTTCCTTCCGTGCCCCGGGGCACCTGGCCTTTGAAGTTTGGAGCAGAGCACTTCATCCATGGCACATTGATTTTCATATACTTTGATTCTTCGGGACATTAAGAGATGTGAAGAGGATAAACTCACCTCCCCAAAGGAAAAGCGAGAGCAGAGGAAGGAGTTATGGATGTGCACATGTTCCTGCCACCACGAATAATCCCGTAATGAACAGAGCAGTCTGTGCTCAAGCCGGCCTACAGCTGCAGAGACAAAACTCCTTGCTTCCTTTATGATAATAACTTTCCTAATGGCAGTGGGTCTGTGAAGCGTAGGTCTCCTTAGACGGCTGAAAAGATCATTGTTTAAACCGCAGAATGGCATCACCTGTCCCAAAGCAAACATGACAAGCACACTGCCATTCCTCTCCCAGGTGTTTTTGTTATTTTCTATCTCAGAGGAGCCCAACCTGGCTGCCGTCTCTCCCGGCTGGACTGTTCTCCTACTGTTAGAACGCAGATTTAACTGAAGGTAAAAATCACCAGTGCAAACCGTGGCTATGTGCACAATTCCAAAGAGAAGGCTCATCCCGTGGCATTGCATGTTGGAAGCTCAATGTGACGTGATGGAAGCCAGCTGAAATAGAGAATGGGGAGGCCCTTGCTACGAGGATGCTCATAACTGCCTCCGTCAGCATGGGAGGCTCCCGGCGACCTGTCTCGGTCTCCCTGTCTGGGCGCTACCCTTCCCATCAGATGGTCTTCTCCAGTCATAGTAAGCTTCTTCTTGCCTCTTATTAACCATGAATTTACTGCCTCCCTGGCTCTTCGTGAACTGTCTCCCTACCCTCCCTTTTGCAATTCTAACCAGCCTGAAGAACCTGGCTCCTTGTGCACGTGAGACTCTAGACCATTGGATTTTCCCTCCTCCGATGTCTGCTGTATTCTCTCTTGCGTACAATTAACTGACCCTTCAAACTATCCTGTTCCCTAGTTATCAGGACTATACAATGAATTGTCTCCTCAAATATGTGTAAACAAATATGTCAATGAACAAAAAATATTATATGTGGTCTAAAAAAATAAGACACATTGATGGGTTAAAGGGGGACCAAGGTGGGAGTGAAATTTTAGGTAGGCAATCAGGGAAGACACCATGGAGGAGGATACATTTGAAATGAACAAAGGAGGCAGCCATACACAGGACCGGGGAGGGTGGGGATGTGCAGAATTCCAGGTGGCAAGTCAAAAAGGCCTAAGAGGAAACTCGCCAGTGATCCTGGGAGGAACCAAAAGAAAGCTGGTGCGTGATGGAGAAAGTGATAATGATGAGAGCAGAAAAGAAGGCAGCAGGAGATTGTGCGGGGCCATGTTGGCTGGATAAGGAGTTTGGGTTTCATGCTAAGGGCAACGGAAAACCCCTAGAGGACTTTAATCAAAGAAGCAATTGAAGGTGGCTTATGTTTCTAACAGATCTCTCAGTTTGCAGTGTGGTGAACAGACCAGAGCCTAGAGACTGACCAGTTGGGATTCCAGGCAAAAGGTGAGAGAGGCTGGCCCTAGGGTGGTAGCCATGAAGATGAGAAGTGGTCCAGCTGGGGATGTATTCTGAAGATATGGCTGGCCAGATTTGGTAATGGATCAAATACAGGTCATGAGGGAAAGAGAGCAGTGAAAAACAGTTGCTAGAAAAAATAATAATAATTGCTAGATTTTTGGTCTAAGCAACTGGATGTCACATGACCCTGATGGACTGATTTTCTATTACATCTCAGTCAATAAACATTATTATCATCTACCAATCACTGAATATCTACTATGTATTGTATATGCTTTAGCCATTATTTATAAGTGCTACATAAGCTTGAGAGGTAGGCATTGTGACCAGCATTTAACAGATGCAGAAAGTGAGCCTCAAGTGGTTAATTTGCCCAAAATCACATAGCTGAGGCAGGTTTCAAACAATACCTGATGTGACTTCAAAAATCTGTAATGGTTGCATTCCATTATAACTCCCTTTACTTTTCCACTGAGTGCATTAGCACAGAAAGGAGAGACCAGGCAGAAAGACTGGGGAAGTGAAATTCATTTCTCTCTGGGTAGTGGGATTACATAAGATTTTTATTTTTCTGTACACATTTCTCAGAAGTATTTTTCTTTGGTTGGTTATTGGTTTTGTTCGTTTTTGTTTAAATTTTCTGTAAGGAAAGTTGAGGAATCTAAAGTTAGGTCTGAAGACAAGCAGATTCAAATTCCTGTACTACGCTGTAATAGTTATATATCTTCCCGCCAATGTCTTAGCTGCTAAGAATGTTAATTTCCATGACTCTAAAGTAGGTGTAACAATATTTACCTTGGAGGGGTGTAAGGATTAAATGAAAAATGCAGGGAGCATTTAACAGAATATCCAGCAAACAGCAAACCTTCAATAAATAAGTGGTAATTATTTTAGTGGTAGCTTCCCAAAGTGTACACAAACAGAACAATTATGCAAGTAGGTATTTTATTCACTGTGATTTATTTCTATCTCACTAGATGAGGCAAATCTGACAAAAGACAAAGTGACTTGCCTAATAGGATAAATTAGAGCTAGAACAAGAATTCTCATTTCTCAATTCCTGAACATGTCCACTAAATCACTCAGTGTCTTGAATATCATCTATTTTTTAAATTACTACCCAATTAATTGCTTCTGGATTCTGTAGGCATCCAAACCATAGCTGCTACAGACTAGCCATTCAAATGAATAAACTGTAAAGTCATGTAATCATGCTCAAGGAAGACTACATCAAATTTCTACCAGGAACACACACTCCTGAAAAATCTATGCTAGCAGGAAAATTATCCAAGGTATTTTCATTTGGGAGATCTATAATCTGTTAAATGTGTCCTAAAAGAAGTACATTTTCTAATCTACTTTATCAAGTCATGTGACACAAAGAATTCTGAAATCTGCAACACAGAGATCACTTCCTTGTAAGGCTAAAACAATTCCCTTTAGGTAATTGCTAAAATGGGAAGCAGTTCTAATAGCTGGCTAATTATCAAAATCACCAGAAGAATTTAGCAAAAATTACAGATTTCTCCAAATCCAAATTCTCAGAGATTCTGCTCTAGTGTACCTGGAGTGGAGTCTAAGGATAAATGTTTCTTAAGAGCTGATCATCGGTAACCAGGGAAATGCAAATCGAAGTTGCAATGAGATACCATGTCACAACCATTAGGAGAGCTAGAATCAAAAGACAAGTGTTGGCGAGGATATGGAGAAACTGAAGTCCTCATACACTGCTGGTGGGAATGTAAAATTGTACAGCAGCTTTGGAAAACAGTCTGACATTTCCTCAACAATTTAAACATAGAGTCACCATATGACCCAGTAATTCTGCTCCTAGGTACATACACAAGAAAATTGAAAACATATGCCCAGACAAAAACTTGCGTATGAATATTCATAGCCATATTATTCATAACAGCCAGAAAGTGGAAACAACACAAATGTCCATCAAACAATGAAATGATTAATAAAATGTGGCCTATTTATACAATGGAATATCATTTGTCCATAAAAATTAAGAAAATACCGATACGTGCTGCAACATTCATGAATCTTGTGCCAAGTACAAGAAGCCAGTCACAAAGACCTATTGCCCGACTCCATTGATATGAAGTGGCCAGAAAAGGCAAATATATAGAGGCAGAAAGTAGATTGATGGTTGCCTAAAATTTGGGGATGTGAGGGTGGGAATGCCCTTCTAGTGGATATAAAGATTTTGGGGAGGGTGATTAGAATATTCTTTTTTTTTTTTTTAAAGATTTTATTTATTTATTTGACAGAGAGAGAGAGCACAAGTAGGCAGAGTGGCAGGCAGAGGGAGAGGGAGAAGCAGGCTCCCCGCTGAGCAGAGAGCCCGACTCAGGGCTCGATCCTAGGACCCCGGGATCATGACCTGAGCTGAAGGCAGATGCTTAACCGACTGAGCCACCCAGGTGCCCCGATTAGAATATTCTACAGTTGCTTGTGGTGAGGGCTGCACCGCTCTGTCAATGTACTAAAGCCCCTGATTTGTACAATTTAAATGAGCGAAGTGTACATATATTAATTATATCTCAGTAAAGGTGTTATATTAAAAAAAAAATGTTGCCCAGTTGATTTTGATGTGTAGACTGTTCTAAATCCTGACTACTCAAAGTATGGACCATGAACTAGCCATATCTGCATCACCTGGGAGTTTGCTAGAAATACAGAATCTCAATGTTGGGCTGAAACCTGAGATTCTGCATTTGAACAAGAACCCTGGGTGATGGAAGCAAATGTTGAGTTTGAGAAGCTCTGCTCTGAGGTACTATTTTGAACCTTCTTAGAACATGTCTCCTCAGTCCAAGTAACAGACCAACGGCTTGGACCTCCCTAGTACCTAAACTAGATGAACGTGCAAATACCAACGGTTCATTCAATTATTAGAAAATTTGCCAAAACATTCTTGGCAAAGTGAAGACCTTCATAACTAAGTCTCCTTCATATGTCATAGGAATTTTCTTTTTTTTTAATTTTATTTATTTAAGAGAGAGAGAGAGCGCACAAGCAATGGGGAGAGGGAGAAGCAGACTCTCCACTAAGCAGGAAGCCTGACCCAGGGCTCAATCCTGGGTCCCTGAGATCATGACCTGAGCTGAAGGCAGATGCTTAACCGACTGAGACACCCAGGCATCCCTGTCATAGGAATTTTATGTGTCGCTGTTATCCCACAGGAGAACAGAATGGTGTTTCTGATGTGAGTGGAAGGGAGAAGAAGATTATGTTAACTTGATAGCCAGTCAGAGCGGAGTAGAGAGGTTTAGGCGGTGAGAGTTGAGGGGAAAGCAGATGTTTGCAAGATTCGACCTACAACATCAGTCTCTCCCTCATTGCTTTTTGTTTGCTTTCACTTACTGTAATGAACAATTTAGGATGTTTTTTACACTGTCACAAAACAGCTCTGATTTTCTTTCACAATTGATGTCGCCATCACATGTTTTATCCTATCTCCACCAGTTAGGGGGCCTTTTTCTTTTTTTCTTCTTTCTTTTATTCTTTATAGCCTTGTTGAGGACATTATGCGAAGAGATACAGGCCAGACACAGAAAGACAATTACTGGATGATCTCCCTTTTATGTGGAACCTTAAAAAGTCCAACTCCTAGAATCAGAGAGTAGGGTGCCTTTTTCAACATCTAATTCTGCATCCCTGAGATATTATGTTGGACCCGAGGGATGATGTTTTTACGCAGACAAGCACAGCATGTTCACTTGACATTGCAATTAACACTACAGGGTCAACTTCCTTCAAATGCAGGTCATCACGCACACACACAGAATTGTAAAAGCCACAAAACATTGCAGTAAAGGACCATTTTTATGTCCTTATTCTATTCACAGTGGCTGTATTGCACAGTTATTGGTAGATCAACCTCGTTTGAATCTCAGGAATACCATTTAATAGCTGTATGATTTGTGCAGGATATTTAAGCATTTTAAGCCTCGGTGTCCTCTTCTCTAAATTGATATAATAGCTTCATAAAATTGTTGTAAGGAAAAGATGGCATATAAAGTACTTAATACACTTCTTAGAACATAGTAAGCTCACGATAATGTTTAGCTAGCATTATTATCATTGTCATCAAGATTCTAAGCAGGGATATCAGCAATGTATGATAGTATATTTGCTTTTAAACCATTTTCTAATCTGACCATAATGTAGTTTAAAAAGATGAAATGTATTTATGGTAAAAATTTGACAATATGTAAGGCAAAATGAGTTCAGATGTAGGCTGTAGGACATCAGGTAAGATGTTTGAATGCCTGAGTTAAAGACGCTTACCAGAGAATAGCCAGCCTGTGTCAATCTTCTGTGTCCATCAGACAAGTCGATCATCAATAACACACTGCCTGTTATGCAGTGTTGATGGGTTGAACTGTGTCCCCCTCAACATTCATATGTTGAAGCCCAGCCCTAGTCCCCCAGAAAGTGACCTTACTTGGATATAGTGTCGTTGTGGATGAAATTAGTTACATTAAGATGAGGTCATACTGGGTCCCTTATCCAATATACCTAGTGTCCTCATAAAAGGGGGAAATTTAGACACAGACACAAGGGAGAACACTATGTAAAGATGAAGGCAGAGATTTGGATGATGCTTCTACAAGCCAAAGAATCCCGAAGATTGCTCATAAACCTCTAGGAGCTAGGAGAGAGGTGTGAAGAGACTCACAGCCTTCAGAAGGGACCAACCCTGCCACACCCTGATCTAGAACTTCTAGCCTCCAGAACTGTGAAACAATACAGTTCTGTGGTTTGAAGCATCTGGTTTATGTGCGGTGTTACAGCAGCCCTAGGAAACTAATCAAGTGTCAAATGAGTGGCTCGGTAGCAAATAATGCAGGCCAATGGTTCCACGTGGTTAGCCGAATTCAAATCACTTGGAGGGCTCCTTAAGACATATACAGCTGGGCCTCCCCTCCAGAGTTGCTAATTCAGTATATCTGGGGCAAGGGGATGGAGAATTTATATTTCCCATAAGACCCTAGGTGATATGCAGGTTGCTGACTTAATCTCATCATGAGTCAGTTTTCTCTTCTATGCCATAATAATGGAAGGTACAATCACAAAGATGCCAGGTGTATTAAATGAGTTAGTATATGTAATGGCATGATAAAATGCTATCTAGCACTATGTAATGACCTGCTTTATTATTATTATTATTAATTATTATTGTTAAGCTTGTAGGTATTAAGGGGATGCTAATAAGAGGTTGGTGTTGAGAAAAGCTTTTTTTTTTTTTTAAAGATTTTATTTATTTATTTGAGAGAGAGCCAGCACAAGCAGTGGGGGAGGGCAGAGGGAAAGGGAGAAGCGGACTTCCCACTGAGCAGGGAGCCTGACACAGGACTCCATCCCAAGACCCCGGGATGGGATCATGACCTGAGCTGAAGGCAGACGCTTAACCAACTGAACCATCCAGGCACCCCGAGAAATCCTAGGAGAAGCTTTTTAGAGAAAAGTGAGTTTTGAACTGTTCTCATATAAAGAAATAAAAATCAACTGTGTTGATTCACACACTAGAAACTTTTGAAAGTCATTATAGTAACCAGTAGGAAAAGTGATTAGGAAATTGAATCCTCTAACGAGTCTAGCTAATCAACACTGACATGTGGTGACATGTGCCCAAGCCTGCATTTTAAAATAAATTAAAATAATACAGATCAGGCAGCAAGAAAAACTGAGACTGTCTTTCTTGGCCAAGTAACCACCATGTTCTTCAATATTCATCTGGATCTGAGCTGGGTCTCTGCGACATATGGGTGAATATTTACAAGTTACCTCAATATCCTCATTTCTCCAAACATAGCAGAGCCCTCCCTGGTTTAATACTGTTCATTACACCATGGTTTGGAAATATTATTTGGCCTGTCTGGACCCTCTTGGATTAAATAAGAAAATATATGGGAAACATCTAGTACTGTAACAAGCACATGAAAAATATTCAATAAGAGTTAACAGATCCTAAAGAAAACCATGTAACCTAATACATAAATGGAGCCCAGGTAGGAAATGAGTAAGAAAAACACACAAAGGAGGTTCATGGGTGCTATCATTGATCTTCCAGCTTTTCCTACAGTACCTTCTGTAGGGCAGATGAGTTATGGAGAAACCCCAGATATTGCTCAATTTGTGCCTTTTCTCCAGAAGAACCAAGACGAACTCTGAACCTGAGCTGAGTAAATGCATAATCTCAAAGAAAGTGTGTGGGCTTCTCTTTGCTCTCTGGCTGACAATGAAAGTCCTATCGAACGCAACAGACCTGGGTTTGGTTCCTGCTTCTGTCGTTCGCTCTGTGCCATCTTGAGCAACTTGACCTCTCAAAATCTCCATCTCCCTATTACTAATCTGAGGTTAATAAAAGTAGATACCTCAACGGGTGTTCATTCCCTCAACACATACTTTTTGAGCGCTTACTTTGTGCCGGGTAATGTTTGCGGCTCTGAGGATCCAGTGGTGGACAAAGAAGACAATCTCTCCCCATGTGAGGACACAACATGGAACTTACAGTCTGACTAGGGAGACAGTAGTGGAGCAGGGAGACTGTGGTCCAGACCTGTTGCAGAACCTTTCCTGTTCTGGCCCCACTCAAAACCAGCAGCTTCTCAGGTGATACAGCACACTCAAATGAGGTATATATTGTTGCCATCAATCCAAAGAGGCCTATTATAAGTCACTTTTTAGTTGCAGGAATGGAGAACTTAACCTTCGAAGGGGTCACTTGATGTGTCTCAGACCATTGCACTCCCAGAAATTTCACCGAGTGGGGAGGCCCCCGAATTTCTGTGGAATGTACTTCCTACCTCCTAGCAGGCGAAAGTCTTTACCACGTGGCTCGGAGTTGCTACTTCTCACCAGGTCCAATCAGCATAATATCATCACTTTAATGAACCAGTGGGAGGTCTTGTGGAAGAGATTCTGACTGCATTTGTGACGTTGGGGGGGAGTATTTAATGATATACGTGCAAAAGGTGCTTAATGCAGTTCTGGACCTGAACAAATCCTTGACAAATGTGACTTATTGTGGCTCTGCTCGAGATCGATCCCATACATCAGGATGCTAAGCAGGGACCAGCAGCCGCAGCAGCTGAGGAAAGCTGATCATGGACTTAGCTTCTCTCCTACAAACTGCTCTCACTTGTCTTTTCCTTATTTACCATGAAATTGTTTTTCACAAAGATATGAATGAAGGTTTTACATGACACCCCAATAAATATTTCTAAAATTAAAGCACCACTTAATTGCATCTCAGCAATGCTCCCTTGTGACCACCCCATTCGGCTTAATGAATAATTCACTGGCTTCCTAGGGTATGTTGTGTTCATCTTAAGAGCAAGAAGAAATCATTTGCTGTTTGCCTTTCAGCCCCGCTTTTTTCCTCTTCCCAAATGTAGGCAAACAGATGTCTAGCAGGACAGACGTGCAGGCTGTGGAAGGTACGGATCCCCCACGCCAGGTTAGGTAGGAACCTAGACTGCCGCCGACCCCTCCTGGTCCTGGCACAGCAAGGCTGTTTGGGGGCCTCCGCCTCCTGGGCGTTGTGGCTTAAGCCATGCTGGGCAGAGGGCAAAACAGACCTCAGGCTGTGGGTGAGCTGCAGGCAGTGAGGATTTTGCTCAGTGAACTGCAAGCTAAGGGAGGATGTTTGGGACCCACAGGCTGCAACTGCCCGGCGCCAGAGGGTCGGCTGATCACAGTGGCGGCCAGAGGCCTCCTTTCTCCCAGCTGAGCTGCCGGGGAGGGGTGAGGGGCAAGGATAAAAGGACTTTCCTTCTGACATCTTTCATCCACCCCAGGGCATCACCTGTTTGGCAGCAGTGCAAGTCACAGCCATATGTCCATCTGATTTATTCCTTTTTTACTGTTCCACTAAAGGCCAAGAATTTCCTTCTACTGCGACTTCCTCCCCCATTCCTGAAAAGAAGCCCTTCGAACTTGCCTGTAAGACTCCAGTGGACCAAGCTGGAGAAGAGGGAATGGACCCTGGCTCTTCCAACCAGAACCATTGCCTGCCCCTTCATAGTGAAGTTATATTAGCTATCATGGATACAGAGTCCACTCGATGTCTAGCAGGATTATTTCATCTAATACTCACAAAGTAAATACTATTATTTTCACAATTTTACAGATGAGAACACTGAGGCCGATAGAGGTGAGTCAACTTGCCTAAGGTCACAGAGCTAGAAAGCAATAAGGTGGGGCACCTGGGTGGCTCAGTTGGTTAAGCGACTGCCTTCGGCTCAGGTCATGATCCTGGAGTCCCGGGATCGAGTCCCGCATCGGGCTCCCTGCTCGGCAGGGAGTCTGCTTCTCCCTCTGACCCTCCTCCCTCTCATGCTCTCTGTCTCTCATTCTCTCTGTCTCAAATAAATAAATAAAATCTTTAAAAAAAAAAAAAAGCAATAAGGTTGGGTTTGAAACTCAGGTGAGGTAGCTTCCCCCACTTATCTGCTAGGAGTCCGTTCCAAGACCCCCCAGTGCACACCTGACACCATGGATAGTCCTGAGCTCTCTATATATTATGCTTTTTCTACACATACATACTTACGATAAAGTTTAATTTATAAGTTAGACACAGTAAGAGATTAACAAGAACAACTAATAATAAAATAGAACAATTAGGATATGTTGTAACAAAAGTTATGTGAATGCAGCCCGTCTGTTTCTCTCAAAACATCCTCCTGTACCGTACTCCTCCTTCTTGTGATGACGTGGGACGATAAAATGTTTGCATGATGAGACAAAGTGAGGTGAATAACAGGCATTGTGACAGTGTCAGATTACTACTGACCTTCTTAGTATATGTCAGGGGGATCATCTGCTTCCGGATGGGTTGACCACAGGTAACTGAAACCCCAGAAAGCCAAACTTCAGATGACTGTAATCTGATTCCAGAACCAAATTGTCAAATTTCCATATTCTCCAACCCCCTCCCACCCCTTTCTTTGGCTGGTATCTTCTCTTTTCAGTTTTTTTTTTTTTTTTTTTTTTTGCCTTTTTAAATTTGGGCCCCAATTTGTGATTTGACCTACATGAATGACAAGCCCTTTGTCTTTGCTCAGTTTGGTGATAAGAATAGGGAATGCATGGGAGTTTGTAAACTTGGTTCTTTTACCCTTTCAAGTTCTTGTTTTTTGAAAATTTCCTTGGTGCTATTTGGAACATAACAACAGCACAAAACCCAATATGGGCTAGATTGCCAAGAAACTGAGTAAAATCCTGTGTAAGAACTGGTGTGTCACCAAGTGATATACTGGAGACCTTTGGACTTGACGTTGGATACCTGGGTTTTAGTGTTGCCTCTGTTCCCTGCTATGTAGGTGACCCCAGGCATGTCATTTAACTTTCTGAGCTTAGGTTCCTTTTCAAGAAAATGAGGGAAATCTATAGTATCTACCGCAGACATGCTGTTTTGAGGATTACACATGGTGCAGTATTACAGTTGCTCTTCGCTCTGGCCCCTCCTTCTGCTGCCTTTCATCAATGCTATGTAACCAAGGGAAGGACGTGGCAGTATTAGGGATGAGGGGTGAGACAGATAAAGCTGCTGCCAGCAAGGAAAGCAGGAAAGCTCTTCTCACTTCCTCTGAGACCCTCCTGGGAGGCACCTCTCTGCCCAGCACTGGCTCCGGCAGCTCCCAGGTCTGAAGACCCAGCTTTGGGGGAAGGTCACATCCTGGTTCCCACAGTTTCCAAAACTCAGCTCTAAATCCTAACCATTCTCCCTCACTTCCTCCCCACAGGCAGCCTACATCAAATGGACATCCGAAAATGCCCAATGTAGGGGTGCTTCGGTGGCTCAGTGGATTAAGAGTCAGATTCTTGATTTCGGCTTAGGTGGTGATCTCAGGGTCATGGTCTCAGGGTCATGGGATCAAGCCCCACCCCCTTGTTGGTGCTCAGTGCTCAGTGTGGAGTCTGCTTGTCCCTCTCCCTCCCTCATGCCTCTTCCCCCTCTTGCACATGCACGTGCTCTCTCTCTTTCTCTCTAAAATAAATAAATAAAATAAAAAGTAAAAATAAGATGCCCATTGTCAGTTCATTAGTGACATGAAAAATAAAATAAAAGAAAATGTGCATCTTGATTGAGCAGTAAAGCCAGATTAGGGGTTCCCATACATTGCCCTCAGTACTCCAGACATAATTAGAAATGGAGGCACACAGTGAAATTATGCCTTTATGGGTTAGTTTGTTGTAGGTAGGTTGGAAAAAAAAAAAAAAAAAGACACTTAAAAACTTCTGGAAATAATTATAGCCAAAGAGAGCTTCTCAGTGTGTCTCTGGAGATTGACTTTGACTTTTGTTTCCTCATTGCACTCCTTATCCCCTGCCAAGGAGTCATGCGTTGTCGTGAAAATCAATACTGGGCATCGCCATCTTTGCAATTCCTTCCCTGGGCATGACCACGTGTGCAGCAGCCCCTCAGCCGCCGGGCTCCCACCACTGTCGCTCTCCTCCCTCTCTCCATACTTCATTTTTCTCACTATTGCACCGCTTCCCCATGTTATGCTTGCACCATTTCCAGGTCTGTCTCAAATAAGAAGACATCTCAAGACCCATCATCACCCTCCGCACCTACACTGAGACTTTCTTAGGTCCTTTCTTTTTTGGACCGGAATATCTTTTTAAATGGAGGAAAGAGGGGAGAGAAGCCAGGCAATTTGTGACAATAAACACACATGGCAGCAGGATAGGGCGGGGTAGGGCTGCGGGAGAGAAAGCCTAAGGCCACCTGTTTGGAATAGATTAGTGAGATTTAAACAAAAACATCCCTAAATCTCCACTCTACCCCCAGGATAAGGGTGTATTTTCCAATTCCTTACTCCCACACTTTACCCTGAAAAGGGAGAAATGAAGAGAGATTGGCCTGAGACCAAATGGGGCCAGGCTCTCCCAGAGCAAAATGGAGCCTTGATTGGGGCTCACGGGGTGGTCCACAATTTTGTACACAGCGAGTGGGGAGAGGAAGAAACAGCTGCAGGAGCTTGCCTCCGTGGGAAAACTGCCAGGTGACCCAGAACTCAGGATTGCATTTCATGGAGGGGGGTGCCCGACCTTCCTGAAATAGGACATTATTTACTCTTTTAGGACAGTGGCTGTACCGGAGTGATGGTATTTCCCAAGTTAAAAAGGCAAAACAAATAAGCTAACCAAAGACTTTGTAAATTGGTAAATGCAATTATATAAGTAGATTCTATAATACATCTTATATAAATACATTTATTGAGATTTAAGTCATTTTATTAGAAAATAATGAAATTAACATTGTCTTAGAAAAAGCTTGAACATATATTTGTGCTATACTTATACTTGTAATCACTCCCTGTAGGGCTCCCTTTAGGTATGTGCCTGAATGCAAACACACACACACACACACACACACACACTCTTATACATATGCCCACTTGCTATGTGAGTATTTTGAAACTACTTAACCTGATCATTGATGTATTTCAATCATGTTCTCCTGGAGAAAACTCTAATCCCTAAGAAGGTCCTTACTAGTGAACTGGTAATGTCTGGCTGTTGGGGGAAATGACCATACCGGGTAATGGTTATGCTGACATCTAGACAGATTGGCTTGACCTTCAGATTTCACAGTGTGGACCATGGCACTGGGACTCATTGTTGACTGAAGTCAAGATTAATACAAACTATTCAGAGGCTACTGGGTCACATTATTAAATGTCCATTCCTTTGACCCAGAGATTCCACTTTTAGAATGTTTGAGGACTTCTGTAACAGTACTATTTTCAGTGTGAAAATTGAGAACAACCTAATGTCCATCAATAGGAAATTGGTTAAGTAATTTGTTATTCCCATTAAAAACACGATATAGATCCATATGTATTAACATGTAAAGATGTTCACAATATATAGTTTAAGGGGAAATGGAGATTGCAGACAATATACAGAACAATACAGAACATGGTTGGATTTTATTTAATGGAAATATGAATTATATATATGCATATATAATATATAAACATGCAAACATCCTGATTATGCATGGCAAAAAATCTGCAACAAAATATTAACAGGGCTATACATGGATGGTGTGATTCTATCTCATACTTTTTAAAAATTATTTTTTTGCAGTGGGAAAATATTATTCTATAATCAGAAAACATAACAAAGCTATTTTAAGCAAATCCCTCTAGGAGGAGCTTCCTTACCTACAGGTGCATAGCCAATCTTCTCCTAAGTACCTGAGCCAAGTTCCACAGGATGGCCAGTTGTCCTCTGGGGCCAGTGGAGGGTGCCATGGAAGGGACTCATGAGGGAGCCACAGCCAGACTGGCCTCTGAGATCTGTTTCACATTGAGATTCTGGCATTTTGGCAATGCTGCATGCCAAGCACCAAGATGGTGACCAGGCAATTAATTGCCCAGATTCATTTGTGACTAATCTGTGATAGATGAGTTGGCTCTTCAACTTGAGAGTTTGGGGAATATAAAGGGTCATTCACTGAACATTGACTTGGGATGATTTACTATGATATTTAGGTGCGCATGTCCGTACATAAGCCTGTGTAGCATGACTGCATTTGGTATGTTCATGGATGTGTTGTTCATTCCCAGCAATTTCTATTACTGCATATCAGGCAGGAGTTGGGGCGTTCAAAGCTTTCGTGTGGACAATGATGCAACAAAGCAAAGCAGTCAATTCTTGACTTTTGAATTTCAAAAAAAACCATGTTTGATGCTCACAACAGGGACAACAGTATCAGAGGGAAAAAAAAATCAAGTAGCTGAAGCACCCCTGGCATGCTATTTTTAGCTCTTAATGAAAAGATGTATGTGAACAATTCTTTTTACAAGAGCAAGTCATCCATCCCAACTTCTCCCCCACCCCAATGAGAGATAGAATCCTACAGAGTGAGGAAGGTGAAAGAGAAGAAGTAAAGAAAAAGTAAGATGTTTCCATGCTGTTCAGTGCCTCTAAGAAAAGGCTGTGCATCCAGCCCCTTCCCACAACTGGGTCAGGGCAGTAAGGGGACAACAGAAAAACCAGAAGTCTGTTTGGGATTCTGAGAGCAGAAGAGAAGGTGCCTTATTTCCCGGGTGAGGTATGGGGCCAGATAGGAGCTGCCCCAGCATAGCACGAGAACTGCAAACAATCAATGCTCGTGAGAGATGTATAAGCAGAAGGGTCTAGAAGACCTTCATGGAGGCCCTCGAGCCCTGGTGACATGGTGTGCAGCCAGGAGCCACACGGATGTGGTGGCAATGGGCTAGAATAAACCCCTGCAGTTAGAGTAAGGGGGTGCATGATACCTGCTCCCTCATGCTTTGATATTATGCTTGACTCCAAAATGTAAATGCAAGATCAAGAAGAAAACAGGAAGGAACGAACACGCATGTACTGAGTCTACCTTGAGTTTACTAAGCTTAAATTGCCACCACTTGGGAGATTTTGTTAGAAATAAGTTCAGTTGCTGGAAACTAAAAAAAAAATTAATGTTGTGCATGATAGTGTACTTTGAGCCACATAAGCTGAGGATCTCAACTGAGGGATTCTTCTCCACCCAAGGAATCCTTGGCATTAGCCAAGGCCATTCTCATTGTTATATCTAATCTTGCTGACCTGCCCCCACTATGTTATGCTGATCATTCTGGCTGGCTACGCACTTAACCAGTGTAGCCTCACACAGACCCCTGTATTTTTTCTGGGACCCCCTCCATCCCTGTACATGTATCCTTGGGTAGACCCTCTTATAATTGCAAGGACCTTTACATCTGCCCTTTATTTGATAGGAAAATAAATTATTTGGAGTAGAATGCCACTATTCTGAAGGACTTTTTCTATTTCCTTTTTAAAAACTGTTTCCAATCCTCCCCCCTCCCCAACACACACACACACACACACACACACACACACACACATTTCTTTCAACATGCATGTGTCTTTCCAATGACTAGACATAAACATCCTGATCTTGGCTGTCCAGCTGAAACCAGGAAAGGCAAAAACAAAACAGTCATTTCTGTATCCCAGTGCAAATTCTTCAGTATTCTTCATACCCTCTAGTCCTACATCACCTCTAGATGCACACCATAAATAAGAAAAAGAGAGTTCTCTAGCCCATTTCTGTGGAATGGGAGAAAAAGGGCTGCCAGAGGCCATACTAGTGCTCACGTTCAAAGATAATATGTAAGAATGACCAGTGATCCTTCATAAACCTTCAAAAAATGTTTGGCTCAAAAAGATTAGCTCCAGCTGGTCCAGTGAAAAAAAGATGTGCAGAAAGCAGAAAGGGCAACTTCTTATAGTCAAAACTTCAAGAGTGATCACTGGAAGCAGCCAAACTATAATGTAGACAGACGTAAATTTAACTTGAATAGTGCTTTTGAGAATTTCAATTCCTCTGAGTGCCCAGAGGTTTGTATAGCTTTTATATTTGATTAGAAATTTCACCCTGAGAGAGAAGAAAGAGACACAAAGGAGTCACGTTATATGGAAAATGCATCATTTTTATCCTCCTTCTTATTCCAGGGGGACCCTTGAGTATCTGCAAAAGACTTAACCTCCATGCCCCACTGGCTTCCAGTTTAACTGTAGAGTTCAACAGTCATTCCACAATACAAGTACAATTTCAATATCCATTCTACAGGGAATTTCCAGCAACATGGGAATCTGGGGCTGCACATCTCATTGATGGAGTACTAGTGTTTTATTATTTTGGCAGTTATGTGCCAGACCAAGAGGGACCAATTAAGACCCTCTAAAGCTGATCACTCTGCAGTGTATTTGCTTGCTTATCTGGCTGCCTGCACACCAGAATGTGATCTCCATTTGGCCAAAGACTCTGGTTTTTTTTTCCCCCTTATATCCTCAGCCCCCAATTGCCATTAAATATTTGAGGAATACATGAATGAGTTTCTTGGAGGTTTCAAGATCCACGGTGATGAGGAGCCACACTCAGGGAATAGCAATGGCCAAATGCCAGTATTTCCCATGGGGGCCCCTCCAAGAGGACCAGAATGGGATCATACACAAGCAGAATGGCCTTCAAAGAAGGTATCTGATTCCAGTACACCTGGCATAGTCAAGGACCAGGATCTGCTAACATTTTAGCCATCAGGTATAAGACATAAAGTACCAGAGAATATTTAAAGTGGAAATAAGCCATAGTATGTACACCCCCAAGAGAACCCTAATGTAATCAATGGACTTTGGATGATGTGTTAATGTAGCTTCATCAACTCTAGCGAATATACCGCTCTGGTGGGGGGGTGTTGATGATGGGGGAGGAGAAGCATGTGTGGGGTTAAGGGATAGGTGGGAACTCTCTGTAACTTATGCTCAATTTTGCTGTGAACTTAAAATTGCTCTAAACAATAAAGTCTATTT
The DNA here is from genome assembly GCF_002201575.2 of Neomonachus schauinslandi. NCBI lineage: Eukaryota > Metazoa > Chordata > Mammalia > Carnivora > Phocidae > Neomonachus > Neomonachus schauinslandi. Next base: position 30,738,624 of record NC_058407.1, on the reverse strand, counting down.
AGGAAAAAAACAAAACCAAAAACAGGAAAACGTAAAGAGAGGAGGCAAAACGTAGGGGAAGAAGAATAAAGAACATGGGAGGTCACATGCAAATAAGAGCCTGTCCTTCCACCTCCGTGGCCCTCAGATCACGGGCTGGCAAAGCTGACCAAGGATGGACTCCATCATGTGCACGTACAGGCTGGGAGCCCTGACCTATGTTTATAGTAGGATTATTGCTCAGACACCAAGAGTGAGTGCTGATGCACATTTTCCTATGCATAGAGAAGAGGCAATCTGGAAAAATCTAGTTAATTCAGTTATTTCCATGCCTTTCATGACATTTTCTGACCCAAAACTCAGAGAACATTGTCTGATAGCCATCCTAATGTAAGACAGACATTATATACTAGGACTATTTCAGATTTAAAATATATATAACTTATTTTATTGAAACTCCAGATGATGGAGGTAAAAAAGACAAAAGGCATCTAGTATTGCTCCCAACTGCACTCTCATTCTCCAATTCAAAACTCAGGGTGGTTTATGACACTCTCAAATAGAAACCAGAATGAAATTTCACAACTGCAAAACTCTGACTATACCTTCTATTATCTCTATGTCCTCTTGGCATCTAAGTTATTTTATGAAAAAGAAGTCTTTCATGAAATTTACCTATGCTGGTTTGATTTCTTAAAAATAATTTTTCTCAGGGTGCCTGGGTGGCTCAGTTGGTTAAGCGTCTGCCTTCGGCTCAGGTCATGATCCCAGGGTCCTGGATCGAGTCCTGCATGGGGCTCCTTCCTCAGCAGGGTACCTGCTTCTCCCTCTCTCTCTGTCAAATAAATAAATAAAATCTTTTAAAAATAATAATTACAAATTTTCTCTGAATTTTAACTCTCATCTATGGGTGAGAGAATGACAGTATTAATAATTTAGGAAACGTCTGTTTCCTAAACAAAAAAAGACAAAAAGAAATGCTGAAGGAGTCATTTTCCTTCAATGGATTCTTTCCTGCTGAATGGCTACTGTATGACTGGAAGGCCAGGGTGGAGGAGATCACTGTGTTCTGCACACCTCCAGAGTTGAATGAGAACTGGATGTAGAGTTGCTCCTATGACGGATTAAGTAACGTGCTCTACGAAGATACACCCTGCCTGTATCTTGGAAGCTGTTATCTACATCAAAACCAAGTCAAAGTCAGTACAATGAGTGGAGTTATGACAAAATACCTAAGGAATAGATCACCCTCGGGGGAGGAGTTAGTGTGTTTACGGGTACAAAATCTTCTGTCAGTTGTTATCAGTAGAGTGATTGAGCATCCAATAGCAGAAAAGATTAGAAAATCCTCAGGGCCTGTGAGCAGCACAATATCTACACATTTGATATATGTTACATCGTATTTCCTCTCTGGGGGATTAAAAAAAAGTATATATTACAGGGACAGTTAGGAAGGTAAAACTCCTTTTAACCACTAACCACATTCTATCCTCTTTCCTCTCTCTTTCTATCACCTCCATAGATAACTTGTCAGGAGTTTGATTTTTATTATTCTAGGTCTTTCTATAATTTTCATTACCTGTTATTGTTTTATTATTTCATTGCTATATGTTATTTTATTATTACTTTTTGGCTTTGGGTTTTTGCTTTGTTTTGCTTTGTTTTATAATTGAAGTATATTTTACATGCAGTATACAAAATTTTACATGCACTATACAGAAAGGTCTACAAAATTTTAAGAATTCAGCTCAGTGAATTTTTATACGTGCAACCACTATAACAATTAATATATTCAAACCTTCCACACTCTGAAAGTCTCCTTCATGTTCTTTCCAAGTCAACATCCCCCAACCCCAAAGGCAGCCACAATTCCCACTTCTGTTATCATAGGTTGGTTTAAGGCCAGATCCAACTCTTGGGCCTAAAGAAGCCCCTCATCACTGCTGTTTGTGAGTATGGATTTTCAGACAATTCAAATATGAACAATAACATAGATTGGTTGCAAAAGATATGAGACATTTTAGATGGTTCAGAAAATCCTTCAGTCATTTCTTTTGCTTCAGGGTCAAAGTGATGAGGAGCTGGGCAACAGAGGTTTCCTAAATTATTAATACTGTCATTCTCTGATCCACAGATGAGAGGCCAGGTTGACCTACACCCAAAGAGAGAAAAAGCCTCTGTAGGTTTCCAGAAGATTGGGAGAGCCTAGCCTCATAAAGAGAGCCCAGAGGTGGGGAGGAAAAGGTACTGCCTAAGGGCCCTCCATCATATGTGCATCCTGAGGAACTGAAAAGGGGCTGCTTTTGATTACCTGGACTGCACTATTAGGTATATAACATCAGAGTCTAGGAGTAGGTATGCCCATAAACTCTCGTGGAGAGCAAAAGAGACACACCAAACGTCCCACCATGCTATGGTCCTATTCCAGACACTTGGGCATGTTCCAGCTGTGTCCACTTGAGACATAATCTTTTCAAAACTAACTAGCATTTACTGAGCATCTACTCTGGGTCAGGCACCAGGGGTTATTTTGTATACGTTAATTCAATGGATCTTCAACAACTATCTCATGTTGTAGGTATTATTTGTGTTGGTATGGTTTTGACACTTATTTTATAGATGAAGAGATCATGAATCAAAAAAGCCAAGTAATTGTTACAAAAATCACATAATAGGAAGTGTTGGCTGGACACTGGACCCAAGTCTGCCAAACTCCAGCTTGTGGTTAATTCATGCCTGTGGTAAATTAATTATAATAATGGCTGCCAATTCTTTACCCATCCCTAGGTCTATGGCCTTACCATGTAACTCTACGGTTCCCGCCTGTTCTCACTCTGCTCTCAGACACATGTGTCTTGTATTGGCAGAGGAGATGACACAGACAGACTTGAATAGCACTTTCCCAATTGGGCTTCCTACTGTCACTTGTCTATCATGGCCTGAGACCATGGGTGCTAAATAGGAGCAGTGCCATCTCAGTGGGTTCCACTGAGGCCATTGTAAATCAGTTAAAGCCCGCCAATTCCCTGGCACGAGGGAGTCCAGCCTAGATCAACTGAGCCCTGTAAACTTGTGAGCTAAACAAATGCTTCTTGTTGTAAGCCACTGAGGTTGTGTGGTTATTTCTGCAGGATTATTGTGACACTGGACACACCACACTGCTCCTCTGGTCAGACTGTCTCGGTTTGAATCCTACCTCCGATACCAGCTGGGTGACCTTGGGACATTACCCAACCTCTGTTTCAGTTTCCTTATCTGTATAATGTGGATCATAATAGTATCTCATGGGGCTAAAAGTTTAAAAACTTGTTTATGAAGTATATATTATATAAAACATTGCATAAATCTTTAGGACACACCTTAGCAGATTTTTACATATATACGTATGCATATGTATATATTGAAATATTTCTAGATCTTCAAAAAGTCCCCTTATCCCCTCACAACCAATAACGCCTCAAAAATAACCACTAGGCTGATTTCTATCATCATAAATTAGTGTTGGTTGCCTGGTTTTGAAATTCATATAAATGGAATCATAAAATAGATAGTCTTTTGTGTTTGCTTTCTTTCACTTCATATAGCCATGAGACCATCCATATTTTGTATATGGTACTGGGTTGTCCTTTACCATTGCTATATAACATTTCATTGTACAAATACACCACATTCTATTTTTTTTAATTTTTTTATTGTTATGTTAATCACCGTACATTACATCATTAGTTTTTGATGTAGTGTTCCATGATTCATTGTTTGCATATAACACCCAGTGCTCCACGCAGAACGTGCCCTCTTTAATACCCATCACCAGGCTAACCCATCCTCCCATCCCCCTCCCCTCTAGAACCCTCAGTTTGTTTCTCAGAGTCCATAGTCTCTCATGGTTCGTCTCCCCCTCCGATTTCCCCCGCTTCATCCTTCCCCTCCTGCTATCTTCTTCTTCTTCTTCTTTTTTTTTTAAACATATAATGTATTATTTGCTTCAGAGGTACAGGTCTGTGATTCAACAGTCTTGCACAATTCACAGCACTCACCATAGCACATACCCTCCCCAATGTCCATCACCCAGCCACCCCATCCCTCCCACCCCCCACCACTCCAGCAACCCTCAGTTTGTTTCCTGAGATTAAGAACTCCTCGTATCTTGGGGCACCTGGGTGGCTCAGTTGGTTAAGCAACTGCCTTCGGCTCAGGTCATGATCCTGGAGTCCCGGGATCGAGTCCCGCATCGGGCTCCCTGCTCGGCAGGGAGTCTGCTTCTCCCTCTCCCACTCCCCATTTGTGTTCCCTCTCTCACTGTGTCTTTCTCTGTCAAATAAATAAATAAAATCTTTAAAAAAAAAAAAAAGAACTCCTCGTATCAGTGAGGTCATATGATACATGTCTTTCTCTGATTGACTTATTTCACTCAACATAATACCCTCCAGTTCCATCCACGTCGTTGCAAATGGCAAGAGTTCATTCCTTTTGATGGCTGCATAATATTCCATTGTATATATATACCACCTCTTCTTTATCCATTCATCTGTTGATGGACATCTTGGCTCTTTCCATAGTTTGGCTATTGTGGACATTGCTGCTATAAACATCGGGGTGCATGTACCCCTTCGGATCCCTACATTTGTATCTTTGGGGTAAATACCCAGTAGTGCAATTGCTGGGTCATAGGGTAGCTCTATTTTCAACTTTTTGAGGAACCTCCATACTGTTTTCCAGAGTGGCTGCACCAGCTTGCATTCCCACCAACAGTGTAGGAGGGTTCCCCTTTCTCCGCATCCCCATCAACATCTGTCGCTTCCTGACTTGTTAATTTTATCCATTCTGACTGAATACACCACATTCTATTATCCATTCTACTACTGTTGATGGATATTGGAGTTGATTCCAATTTGGGGCTTTTGAAGCATTATAAATGTTCTTGTATGTGTCTTTTAGTGGATATTAGATCTCATTTGTGTTCCACTCATACACCTTATGAGAACTTCTGAATCATAAGATATACATGTTTTGCTTTATGAATATTGCCAAAAGAGTTTTCCAAAGTTTTGTACCAATTTACAACCTTACTAGCAACACATGAGAGTTCCAGTTAATTTTCATTCTTGCTAGCATTAAGAGTGAACAGTCATCATAGACTGAGAGAAGATTCTGTAATTACAAATAATTGACAAAAGACTTTCTGGAGAAAGAACTACAGATCAACTCTACTATCAAAAATTTCTGCAAAAAAGACATAGACAACCCAGCTAAGAATAGGCAAATGACCTGATCAGCTCTCCATAAAAGAAGATATTCCAATGGCCTATAAATAGGTGTTCATCATCACCAGTTAGCAGAGAAATGCAAATTAAACCACAATGAGGCAACATTAGCACTAAGAATGCTAAAATTAAAAAGATTGGCAATGCCAAGTGTTTTCTTTTGTTTTTAGTAAATGGTATCTCCCTCTACACATCATTCAGCAACTTGGGTTATTCACTCAACAAATGGGCTTAAAGATCTGAACATGTTGCTACGAATATCACTAACTCATCCCTTTTAATTCCTTAGAATTACATAGTATGAAAATTCCATAGTTTGTTTCAACATTTTTATTTCAATGGAAATTTAGGTTGTTTCCAAATTTTCTCACTGTTATAAAGAGTACAACCGTGAACATTCTTCTATGTTCCTCTTTCTGTAATGTGCAAATACTTCTCCACAGTAGACAATAAGAGGTAAAATTTGGGTGTCACAGGGAGTATGCATGTTGAGCTTTAATAGGTACTAACAAATTACCTTCCTTATCAGCTGTACTAATTATCACTCCAATCAATAGTGTATGAGAATATGTTGTAATACCTCCTTACCAGTATTCGATGTCATCAATTTTTTTCATTTTTTTTAAATTGAGGTTTAAAATGGTATATTATCTTAATTTTTATCCCCTTGATCACTAGCGAGGTCATAGCTTCTGCCCCCCCCCTCCGTTTTTTCTGTCATTTGTTTTTCTTACTAGCATATATTTCTAATATGTATCCTCAGTGTGTTACATGTGTTGCAAATGTTTTCTTCCAATATACTAGTTGTTTTCTAGCTTTTTTATTGAGCTTTGTTGTATAGGGATTTATAAATTATGATTAATGAAATTTATCAGTATTTTCCCTTTTGATTTTTGCTTTTATCTCTCGTTTATGAGTGTCTTCCTTATACTAAAGAATTTTTTGTGTTAGATAGTTTTATGTTCATGTTTTTAATCCATCTGAATTTATGGTGTGAGAAGTTGTTTTGTTTTGTTTTGTTTTCCAAATAGAGAGCCAATTTATTGAATAACCCATCCTTTCAACCCTGGTCTACACACCAGAACCATAATAAACCACATTTGTATGTAAGATAATATAGATTTCTAACTTCTGTTCTGTGTCACTGATCTGCTTATCTATTCCTGCAGCAACAACACACTGTTTCGATTAATACAGCTTTATTTTATTTTCTAGCAAGTGCTGTTGGCAAGACATCGCTCTATAATTCCTTTACAAAATTGCCTTAGCTATTCTTGCACATTTACCCTCATAAAATTTTTAGAATCATCCTGTTACATTCCATTTAAAAATCCTTTTTATATTTTGATTAGGATTACATTGAATTTGTAGATTATTTGGAGGAGAATTGACATTTTAAAATATTGAGTATTTCTTAATCCTTCAACGGTCAATCCTTCCATTAATTTGGATATTTTTTATATGCTTCAGTAAAGGTTTGCAGTTTCCTCCACAAAAGTCTTATGGAGTCTTTTTATGGTATTTTAATTTTTAAATGAGATTTTTTCCCCCTATTTTATTTTCTAATGGGATATTACTGCTGTATAAGTAAATTTTTTATTTGTTTTGCTTTTACATAGTTTTTTTCTATAAAACGTCTTAATATTCCTGAAATTGCCAGTACTGGTAAGAAAGATGAAGGAAATATGCCAATTAATAGTATCCCACAAAATTAATTACCTGTGGAGAATTCATGAAAACATCTTAAAATAAGTGTGACATAATGAATTCAGTATAAAATGAGTGTCTGTTAAACCCTGTTCAGGAAATGTGGTTCCCAAAAATATATCATGATAATGTAGATATTATCACCCATGAAATCATCTAATATCCCATTGCATTCACACACCACCTCTAAGCTTCGAAAGCAAGTCCTTACTGTCACAACTTCTTACTCTTTTCCTAGTTAGCTTCCCTCCAAATGTCTTATCTCAATTGCATGAATCACCACACCTCTTCCTGTCCCTTCCATTCGTCATCTTTCCTCTCCTCCCCGAGGTCAGTGTCTCATTAATCCAGTAAGAAACTGTTCATTTTTTCAGACGAGCAAAGCAAGAGAGAAAGGTTACATTGGCCTTTCCCATCCTAATAGCGTCTAAGTGCTGGCTGCATCTTTTTAAAAGAGGGAGAGGGAAGAGCCAGAGATATAGAGAAGGTTAAAGATGCTTCCCCCCGCTGGTTTCCTCTGGTTTCATCTTCAGAGCAACAAAAAGCATTTAGTATGCATCATATTTAAGTCTCCCAACAAGCCTGGAAGGTAGGGACTATTATTACCCCGGTTGTGAAGAAAAGGAAACCTAAGTCCCACGTAGGATGAATAACTTTCCAACGTGCATAACAGGTCAGTTTGGCGAGGAACTAACCCCACCCGTCTGACGCAAGCCCGTGTTCTTAACCCTGACACTAACCCAGGAACAGTGTGGGAAGAAAGTATGGTGCAAAATAATAGCAATGCTCATTCTATCTGTCATATATATGCCAGCCTTTATGACACTAAGGCCTAAAAGATTTTACCCATCTCACTGCTCGCCACAGTAATGATGGTTTCAGCCAAGAAGTATGCCCATATTTTAGGCTAACTACTGGGTGGAAATACACAGCCCCTTAGTTACATGGAAGCCCAAATTGGGAGTTATGAGCCCCCAAAATGCTCCTGGGCCCATGGCTGCAGAGAAAGAAGAGCACAAATGGAATTACGGCATGTTACCACTTCTATCTTTTGCAGGATTCTGTGATCTTCAGACTGTGTGACCTTGGGCATATCACTCCACTTCTATCTCAGGTCAGTGGTAATATGGTGATAATAAGAGGACTGGTAGAGTTGCTGAAAGGATTAAGTGAGCACATAGATGGTGTTCATGAGAGTAGCTGGCACATTTTAAGCACCATATGGGGGTTTCCATCATCCTTGGAGCTTTCATAATTCAGGGTAACAAGCTCAAATTTATTTTTATTCCAACATTGCAAACTGGTTTCCTGCTGGGGGAGTGGTATAGAAATCCAAATATTGGGCTTTTTCAAAAGCTTTAAGAATCTTTCAGCCCTTTATTTTCCGAACTATACACTCTTCAAAGACAGTGTGATGGATGTTTCTGGCTCACTGAAAAGGATATTTGTTTTGCTTCACTTTCCCCTCCCCTCGCTAAAAGCCACTTCATTTTTGTCTTCTATGAAACTTTTAGGAAAATAAATATTTTTTTAAAGGCTTTTCCTTTGAAGTCGAACGTGATGTTTTAGCCAAGTACAAATCTTCAACAGTATATGCACCCTTCTGAGGCGGGCCTCCTGTGGCTGAAGGGCCTTTGCTACCATCTCTAAGTCTGCAACTGACTCCCTGGGAGCCCAGCTGACCCTCACGCTAGCCTGCCTCGCTGCAGCTCCTGGACCCACTGCTGGTTCACATTAGTGCAGTCCAGACCAGCTGTGACTGAACCACCACTGAAGAAAGCCTCAGAAGAACAGGTAGCCTATTCAGGGATGGAGCGTCCCTGATACAGATCTGTCCTGGGCTGCCCCGCCTGATCCCTCACCCACCTTTTATTTTCCTACTCCCTGTGGCCTTAATTCGACTCTGACTCTTTGACTTTGGGTGCCCCTGAGCTAATCTCTCTCCTGGAAGTTGATTTCTGCTTTTCCAAGGCCCCGCCTGCTCCTGTGACTAAAGCCAGCCTGCCCCAACTGCCTGCCACCTGTGCTCACCTTTGGCTTTGGACAACTGTCCTTGGCTCCAAACCCTAAGTAGTGACTTCGGTCACCTGTGCCACAGGCTGACATATTCCAACCTTTTCTCTTTGTGTTTCTGTGAAACGCCCTGGCATCCCAGCCCAGGAAGCTCTCTGGATAAGGAGGCTCAGAAAGATTTGTTTCCTCTACCAGGATGTGAGTGATGTATTGTGCCAGAGAAAACACATTCAGAAAGCCCTGTTTGTTCTTTTTACACATAATCTTGGTATGTTGGAGTTTCTAAAACCAAAGTATGCAAATTTTCTTTTTTTTTTTTCAAAGTATGCAATTTTCTAATGTTATGTTGAGGAAAGGAACTCAGATATTCTGTGCTTATTAGTGTCTAGTTTCAGGACCAGCATATATATGACAAAAGGAGCAAAACCTATACATAATCCAGAGGCGGGAGTTCAGATTGTTTTTGTGGCACCAGCTGTTTGACTTTGGGAAAGTCTTTTAATTCCTCCAAACTTCAGTTTCTGCCTGTCTAAAATTGTGACCAAAAAAGCCACTAAACCTTATTCTTTGAGATTATGAAATATGTCTTATTTTTATAAGACTCTTGTCCTCACAACTGACTCAGAAAGTGCTCCAAAAATGGATATCATAAGGCTGATAAAAGAATCCAATAAATTCAGGTATACATAATCCCTTTGAAAATTGCAAAGCACAAGATAAATATGTTTTTGTGATTGTGAATGAGCTGTATGCCAAAAGTTCTTATGGAATTCAGAGATGATTTTCCCCAAATCCATGCTGCAATCCCCTTCATTCCTCAGGGCTCAGATCAGACGAGACTTGAATTCCTTTGCTTCCCCTCTGTGCCTTAATCAGCTTTTTCCTGTCCTCATTCTAGTATCTCCTTGTCCAGATTCCCCACTAGACTATAAACTCCTTGAGGGCAACCCACGTGGCCCATGTTAGAATCATTGTACATACTAATAATATAAAAAGCGTTCAGTATAATTGAGGCTTCATCGTAAGTGCTTTATATATGTTAACTCATTTAATCCTCACAGATTCCTATAAGATAGAAATTACTCTGACATCCATTTTATAAATGTGGAGACTGAGGCATGGAGAAGTTAAGTGGACTTCCCAAGCATACACAGCCAGCAAGGGGCAGAGCTGGGCTTTGAACCCAGATAGACTAGTTTCATGGTCCCTGTTGTTACCTATTACATTATATCTCCTTGGTTGGATGGGTAGGTGGGTGAGTAGATTGGCAGGTTATTACATTTATTATTGGCGTTTACTATCTCTAGTCACAGACAAGATAACAATGCAAAAAGCATGAAGATATAATTAAATACATATGAGGTATCAGAGTAGAGTTCTCCACTCAATACACAAATGTTTTCAGTGGGGATCATACCTGGGTGGTTATCTAACCCACACTTTTCTTCCATTGCAATCAACAGCAAAAAAAAATTATTTAACTTTCTATATCCAAACAGCAATTATTGCTTACATTATCTATACCTTTTTCCTGTTTTTAAATAGAATTTTAAATTTACTGTGAAAGTGTAGGCTAAAGATGTGCAAACATTTCTGTGGTTATATATAGTGATGGGGAAGGGGAATATGAAAGGATTATATTTCCCTCTTCCCAGCTTATCTGAAAACTAACTGCTCAAGGTCTGGGTCCTTCAAGGCTGAGGTTTTGCGCCCAACCCTAAAGAAGCTACCCAAAAGATTCTGGTGAGCCCAGAAGCAACAGTTTTAAAGTAAAAATGACTCCTGCAAACACAGACACATTCACCCCTCCACCCTTGCCTCTCACACAACCCCCATACATGGTAACTATGGTCTAGAAACACCATCTCTGTGATCTAGTTGGTTTGCTTGGGGATTCTCTCCCATATACCTCGTTCACTCCCATGTTCCAATTATCCTCTAAAAAGCATTAATTTCCATACTTTTTGTCCAGTTCAGATCTATATGTTGAACTGTTTGCTCATCAAACACTTTTATAGGCATCTCAAAGTCAATATAACCAAGCCAGAACAAGCTTCCTCTTCAAATGTGTTCCTTCTAAGAATAAATGGTACCACTATGACCTGAGACTCTAAACAGAAACCTGGAAATCACATTAATCATCCTCATCTTCACATCATATACCTATCAAAGATTCACAAAACCCAACTATTCAATCTGTTAAGTATCCTAAAGCTCCATTGCCACTCCTCCCCAGCTCTGAAATCTAAGCCAACTTATCTAGACAACTCTGGGAGCCTCCTAATAGAAAGCTCTCTTCTATTCTTGCATTTCTCCAATCGATTCTAGCCCAACAGATTCAAAAGGAAAATCTAACTACAGTTGATCCTTGAACAATGTCAGGGATATGGGCACCAACCATAATGCAGTTGAAAATCTGCAAATTACCTTTGACTCCCCCAAAACTTAACTACTAATAGTCTGCTGTTGACCTTATGGATAACATAAACAGCCAGTTTACACATATTTTATAGGTTATGTGTATTTTATACTGTATTCTTATAGTAAAGTAAGCTAGAGAAAATAAAACATTATTCAGAAAATCATAGGGAAGACTCCAGGAAACAGTATGGAGGTTCTTCAAGAAGTTAAAAATACAGCTACCTTATGACCCAGCAATTGCACTACTAGGTATTTACCCCAAAGATACAAATGTATTGATCCAAAGGGGCATCTGCACCCCAATGTTTATAGCAGCAATGTCCACAATAGCCAAACTGTGGAAAGAGCCAAGATGTACATCGGCAGATGGATGAAGAAGATGTGATATATACATATATATATAATATATACACACACACACCACATTATATATATATAATGGAATATTACTCAGCCATCAAAAGGATGAATATTTACCAATAACATCCATGTGGATGGAACTGGAGGGTATTATGCTGAGTGAAATAAGTTAATTAGAGAAAGACAATTATCATATGGTTTCATTCGTATGTGGAATATAAGAAACAGGGCAGAGGACCATTGGGGAAGGGAGGGAAAACTGAATGGGAAGTCATCAGAGAGGGAGAAAAACCATGAGAGACTCTTAATTATAAGAAACAAACTGAAGGTTGCGGGAGGGGAGGTGAGTGGGAGGATGGGGTAATTGGATGATGGGCATTAAGGAGGGCACATGATGTGATGAGCACTGGGTGTTATATACAACTGATGAATTATTGAACTCTACATCTGAAACTAATGAGGTACTATATGTTGGCTAATTGAATTTAAATTTTAATAAAAAGAAAATCATAAGGAAGAAAAAATACATTTACAGTACGGTACTGTATTTATTGAAAAAAGATAAGTGGACCTGAGCAGTTCAAACCCATGTTGTTTGAGGGTCAACTGTATTTCCCATCTTAAAGCCTTCTAAATGCTTTTGGGGGAAAGGACAAAATCTTTAATGTTGTTGCAGGATTACCTTTTCCTTTGGTGCCCACGGTTCTTGGTCATGCCACTTTGAAGAATGAAGAGGTAGACCAGATGAAGAGTGATGGGCAGCAAAGCCAAGTTTATTGAGTGATAGCAAAGTTCATTGAAAGAGTACAAAGCTCCCCAAAAGGGAGGGGACCCAAAAGGGTTGCCACAGGCCTTTCTAAGTCTAAGGGGTTTTATGGGCTGCTTTAATCTGATTAACCCTCCATGAACCTTCATCCAATCAGGTTTTATCACGTGGGAAAGGGTGGAGGGCTCCTTCCAGGGTGGTGTAAAATCCTTTTAAGGGTGGTTTCCTCTTGGGCGGGGTCCTCTTGTCCGGGCCTGCCTTTCTTTCAATTATCCTTCATCAGTGTGACCCACAAGACCCTGGGTGATTCTGCTCCCACCCACTCCTGCAACTTTAGCTCATGGTCCTCTTTCCCTGGCTTTCTAACCTCCAAGCATACAGGCCTTTCATGAATTCCTTGAACATGCTAAGCTCTTTCCTGCTGCTTGTGGGCCTTTGCATATGCGATTCTCTCTGTGTGGAACTCTCTCTTCCCCATTTATTATCTAGTCAATCCCACACTCATCTTTTGGACCTCAGCTTAAATGTCATTTTCGTGGACAAGCCATGTTTGATCACCCACTCCTGCAGGCTAGGTCAGATCCCCCATCATGCACTTTCATGACACAATATACTTTTCCTTTACTAAATTTGTTGTACAATCTATTTACCTTTGTTATCTTTATTACAGCTTGTTATTTCTACAAGTATTTGTTTTGGTCTGTCTCTTCTATAAGTTCCCTGAGGTCAAAGACCAGTGTTGTTCACTATTCTGCTTACAGTGACTAAGGCACATCCTTAAGTGAGTCAGTGAATGAATGAACTGGGTAGCTTGGAGGAACATAATAACAGACAGTTGGATATTTTTTCACTCTATCCTCATAACAACTCTGTGAGAAGATATTATCATCACCTTTTCATAGGTAAGGAAGCCAAAGTTCATGGAAGTAAGGTTACTTGTCCAGGATGTACAGGACAATTCTTCTTCCAGGAAGAAGGATCTTTGAGATACTCCAAGTTTTACAAAAATAAGCAACTGCCTACTAATAAATCTCTCCAACTGCTTTGTCCTTTGTAAATGCTAAATAGTATTGATATCTCTTAGCCATTTCCAAGGAGTTCTTCAGGATAAGCAAAACCAGTTAGGGCAAAGCCCACTAAATAAAGCCTTCAGGGAAAGTCCTAATAAATGAAGAAAACATTTCTCATTCATTGAAATGGAAAACACACAGAGAAAGTAGCTGGGTGGATTAAAGCAAATCAGGTAGAAAAAAGAAGCTTGTGTGATAATGGCAGGAACAAAGAAAATGGGCGAGATAAAGAAAGAGAAGGAGAGATAAATACAAGGACACAGGGAAACAAAGAAAAACAGACTTCTCGAGTCCTTGGGAAAGTCCTGAAGAACATACAGTGAGGAAGATGCCCTTTTGTTTGAACAAAACTAGCGGTGTTTCTGAATACCCAAGTGTTTAGGAGCAAATAACCAGAGCACCTGATGGCTACCTGGATTGTTCACGCCAAGATTTTAGAGTTTTCCAGTAGATCAAGATTAATGTAGCCTTTTCTATTTGCTCCTAATATATTCGTTTCAATACAGATGAAAGTGAGAGGAAATTAGAGGAATAAGATTTCCTCCTCTATCCTAGACCAAAATATATAATGTGTCCCCATCTCCTATGCTCTGGTTCCCCCTCTGGCACCATTCTGAGGTTTGCTCTGATTCCTGTAAAATTAATTTACAAAGGAGGCCGTTAAATTGACGTGGCTCTCAAGCCATGGTGGCCTACGTAAGCAAACTGAAATCTAAGCCTATAAAAGCCTCAAGGTTATGAAATCTAAGGACAACCAACCGCAAACAACCAATGAGGATTTAAGTTCCAGCCAATCAAATAATTTCCGTTCTTTGCTTCCACACTTTCTCTGTAAAGGTCTTTCCCTTTGCTCCTGTTGGCAGAGCACCCCCAACCACTCCCAGGGTGTCGCTGCCAGGTTGGAATCGGTCTTGTCTCAAATAAACTCTTAAAATGTGTCATATGCCTAGGTTTATCTTTTAACACTCCCTAACTGGGCTCTTGCATGAACCAGCCGTGGGAAAATCATTTTACTCCTCTGAATCTCTTTCCTTTTCTATAGAGTGGAGAGAATCATTCACGGCTCAGGACTTGGCTCCCAGAATCTCAGTAAGGGGAAGGAGTTGAGGAGAGAACTTCTAGCACAACCTCAAACTGGATGTGTGAATCTCCACTGCATTATCCCACCTACCCACCAAACTTTATTTGCTTTTTCACCCCTCAATTTCCAACACTTTAAATTTTAGACTTTTGATATGACTTCATCTATGATATAGTTTTTCTGGAATTGTGTTCTATGAACAGAAAATTTTTGTGGCTTTTAAAAATCAAGGTGATATAGTTTCTGTTTTACGCATTATATATAAATGAAATATAAATTGAGGATAAGTGAAAATGACAACGCCACGTTTGGAAAATATTTTTAAAGGAAATATGGATTTTTTAATGTTGCTTTGGAACCAATGTGGGGAAGAAGTAAGTCTTAAAGGTGCATTCTTGAGGATGCTATCCCTCTATACCAGGGGATCCCAAAGTGTGATCTTAGACAAGCAGCAGAAGCAGCATCTGGGTATTTGTTAGGAATTCAAAATCTTGGGGTGCCTGGCTGGCTCAGTTGGTTAAGCATCCAACTCTTGGTTTCGGCTGGGATCATGATATCCAGGTCCGGGGATCGAGCCACATCGAGCCCCGCATCGGGCTCCACACTCAGCTGGAAATCTGCTGGAGATTCTCTCCCTCCCCTGTCACATGCACTCTCAATCTCTCTCTCTCTCTCAAATAAATAAATGAATAAAATCTTTAAAAAAAAAAAAAGAAATCAAAATCTCTGTCCCATTGCAGACTTACTAAACCAGAGACTCTGAGGTTGAGGACCAGCAATCTGTTTTCTAACAAGCCCTGTCCTTTAAAGTTTGAGAACAAATGCTTTATGCTATAAAGTGGGAAGCTTGGGTAGAGGGTGAGGGTAGTAGATAGGAAACAGAACAAGTGTGAATTGATGTGTTTTCATCATTAAAAATGAAGATAATATTAGGCTGAAGCCTGTGAAATAGTCAACTATTTTTGACCTACATAAAAGCAAAATAAGATTCAATCAAACGTGTATTTGGGGGGTATTATTATAAAGATAAGATACTTATGTAAAAAAAACCTTGCACAAGTCTGGATATGAAAGTTCAATAAACGTTAGTTTCTCTTCCTTTATCCTGATGCTTGAAAACATACTGATCAGGGCCTCTATTCTCAGAAACAAGCTCTAAAGTAATTTTCCAGTGTGCCTTCCAGTGCCCAAGAAAGATCAATGGCAGGCAGTTCACCCCCATACTCACCAGAAGGAACTGTGTTGTTAGACAAAGAATGTGCCACCAGCTCACGTTCCCTCTAAGAAAATAAGTAGTTGCCACTCTCCAGTAATTAAGACAATTGAAGTAATAAAATGTCTAGATGTTTACCTACACATACCTCTGGACCAATATAGCAACCAGATTTCCTCTTAACTACCTGCTTTTTTTCAGGTATTTGTATATGCCTAGTCCTTCCAAAATGTTTTCTTTCCAGCTACTTACCTGCAATTACATTCTTGTAAAATAACTGGCTTCCAGGAAGAGATGGAAATGAGCACTGGGCCCAGAAGCAATTCTGACTGTTGGCTGATGTCAGTGCAAATCAGGAGTTAAGTCCCAGGTTTCTCTTGTCATACTGGGTTTCTCAATGTGGTGCAATAGGTTGTGTTATTGGAAATTGCCAAGAAGGAAAAAGAGCACATCTTCTAACCAATCTATGTTAACTGAATGGGTAATGATAAATCTGCATGATTAAGCTAAATGCATCTTATAATCCTTGATAGCTTCAAAGGAAAAAGGTGGAGATGAAGTTGGAGGAGGAGGAGTAAGAAAGGAGAGGACTGGGAAAGAGAATGGAAGACTTTTCTCGGGTAAGTATACCTTTTCCCCATATTAAAGTGCATAAAGGATCAGAATTCCATCATATGCATCTTTAAATAGTGCTCTCTCCCACAGAGGGGAGGGAGAGACAGTCAATAAACAGTCAATACTCATGAATGACTTCAGGGACTAAAAAGAGTAAGGGATCTACAGACTTCCATATAGTAGAAGGTTGACAGGATACATACTTTATCGGGTGCCTTAGTGAAGACTTGCTGTGGACTGAATGTTTGTGTCCCCCAAAATTCATATGTTGAAACCCAAAGGAGATGGTATTTAGAGATGAGACCTGTGGAGGCTAATTAGGTCATGAGGATGGAGCCCTCATAAATGGAATTAGTGTCTTTAGAGTGAGAGACCAGAGCTCTTCTTCTTTCCCTGCCGTATGAGGGTACAATGAGAACATGGCTCTCTGTAAATCAGGAAGAAGGTCTTCACCAGAACATGACCATACTGGCACCTTGATCTTGGACTTCCAGTCTCTAAAACTATGAGAAATAAATGTGTGTTATTTAAGCTACCCAGTCTATGGTATGTTGTCATAGCAGCCCAAACTGACTAAAGTAAGACTTTATTTGCCATTCAGATTTTGAAATAATGATGCCCATCCTTACCATCTGCCCCCCCTACTTCAAATTGATGTATTATTATCAAAGCACCTGTCAGTGTTGGAAATAATCCGTATGTTCAAAAGATCAATTTTTTTTTTCCTTTGGTAGAATATTAGTGCCCTGCCTCTTTGTTGGTTCTCACTTAATTGTTTGGGGAAATGAATCTGTCCTTCTCAGTTCATTCCCAGAGCACACAGCCAGGTGGATAATAACCTTCCAGCTCAAATGTGAGGTTACAGTGCACTTGGGAGTTTGTAGTTATGTGTTTGCTTCCTAATGACAGTCTCTATCGTGCCTACCTAGTCCAACCCATCTGACCTCAATCTTTCAGATTTATCACCTGATAGCTGAGGGCAGGGCCACTTTGCAACCAAATTGGGGTGTGATATAAACAGTACAAGTTCTAAAGAGCCTGACAATCTTGAGATAATTGGAACTAGGTAAAGACCATCTGTTATGTATTCTGTTCTTTCTTAATTATTCTTATGCACCCTCCTTTCACATACAATTTTGTTTTGAATATTTATGTGTATCTGATCATAAGAGGAAAAAAATAAAGCTAGTTGTGTTTTACTGTGAACCAAAGATGCCTTCATCTGATCAGTTTTCTCTGTCACCTAAGTATTAAAATTATGTTCCCCTAAATAAGATAGAAATACTTCTATCTATTAACCACAAAAGCCTGAGAGTAATTTTTTTTCTCTTCAACCTGGCCTTTCTCACCTAGTCAAATAAAATGTTAAAAAGGATGAAAATGTACTTAACTTGAAGTTACATAAGGTCAACATAATGTTTTATACACACACACACACACACACACACACACAGTCTTTTTGTTTCCTGAGAAGACTAAGTAGCTTTTCCTTCATTTCACCTCACTCTTTCCTCCCATATACAGGCCCCTACAGAATTGCTAGCCCAAAACACAACATAGAGGGTCTTGTCAGAGAGGTTGAAGAGAGCATCATCCCTGCCAGCTCTCATCGGCACACAGTCCATTCTCCCTGCTTGTGTCAAACCCATTGACATGTAAGTATGCTTAGCACTTTCCCAGTCCTCCTCCTGTGTGAGTTTGCTAGGACTGCCATAAAAAAGTACCAAGGACTAGGTGGCTTAAACTATAGCAGTTTATTTCCTCACAGTTCTGGAGGCTAACAGGTGTCAGCATGGTGGGGGTCTTCTGAAGGCTTATCTCTTTTCCTGTGTCTTCACCTGGTCTTCCTCTGTATGTGTCTGGGTCCACATTTCCTCTTTTTATAAGGGCACCAGTCCCATTGGATTAGGGCTCACCCTAAGGATTTCATTTAACCTTAATTACCTCTTTAAAGAACTGTCTCCAAATATAGTCACCTTCTGAGGTACTGGGGGTTAGGACTTCAAGATATGAATTTGAGGTGGGGGGGGATGTGAAATTCAGCCCAGAACACCCCCTTATAATAGCCAAGATATAAAAACAACCTAAGTGTCCATTGATAGATGAATGGATAAAGAAGAGGTGATATATATAGAGAGAGAGAGAATAGAATATTACGGAACCATACAAAAGGATGAAATCTCATCATTCATGATGACATGGATGCCTAGAGGGTATTATGCTAAGTGAAATAAGTCAGAGAAAGACAAATACCATACGACTTTACTTATATGTGAAATCTAAAAAAAAAGCAAACAAATGGACAAATAAACAACAACAAGAAAATAGAAATAGACTATAGACTCATAAACAGAAAACAAACTGGTGGTTGTCAGAGGGGACGGGGGTCGGGGGGTAGGTGAAATAGGTTAAAGGGAAATTTAAGAAATACAAAACTCCAGTTATAAAACAAATAAGCCATGGCAATGAAAAAAATACAGCATAGGGAATATAGTTAATAATATTATAATAACTTCGTATGATGACAGATGGTTACTCTCCTTATCGTGGTGAACATTTCCTAATGTGTATAACTGTCGAGTCACCATGTTGTACACCTGATCTAATACAATATTATATGGCAGCTGTGCTTAAGTAAAAAAAAAAAAAAAAAAAAATCCTGCCATTTGGGACAAAATGGTCTGACCTTGAGGGTATTACGCTAAGTGAAATAAGTCAGACAGAGAAAGACAAAATACTGTATGACATCATTTATATGTGGAGTCTAAAGGAGCTGAACTCATAGAAACAAGGTAGATTGCTGGCGGCTAGGAGTTGGGGATGGGGGAAATGGGAAGATGTTGGTCAAAGGTATAAACTTCCAGTTATAAGATAAATAAGTTCTGGGGATCTAATGTACAGCATGGTGATTATGGTTAATGCTATATTACGTACTTGACAGTTGCTAAGAGAATACAGTTGACCTTTGAACAACACATTTATAAATGTATTTTCTCTTCCTTATAATTTTCTTTCTTTTTTATTTAAAGATTTTATTTATTTATTTGACAGAAAGAGACACAGCGAGAGAGGGAACACAAGCAGGGGGAGTGGGAGAGGGAGAAGCAGGCTTCCCGCCAAGCAAGGGAGCCTGATGCGGGGCTCGATCCCAGGACCCTGGGATCATGACCTGAGCCAAAGGCAGACGCTTAACGACTGAGCCACCCAGGCGCCCCCTTATAATTTTAATAACATTCCATCTAACTTAAGTTTTAAAAGGACCATTCTGTCAGCTCTTTTGAGAACAGAATATAAATGGTGTTTGGCATGGACTGTGAGTATAATTTTATTATGTTCAGTAATATCTGGGCTAGATCCTTTATAAGCAAGCATGCTTAATATCTAAAAACACTTTCAAATGGCCAAAGGCTGAGGAAAGGCCAGTGTAAATAAGCAAGTGTAAGAACGAAAGGCAGCCAGGAGTTAAGCTGGTGTTGTAAAATAGAACAGAATATGAGATCTCAATGAGTTGGCATGGATTAAGATCTTGGACCATTTGGAAAGTCTGAGAGCAGAATGAATAAATGTTGACCCTGTATCAAATAAGTAAAATAGTTCTTAAAGTTAAATTATGATGGATCATGGCTTTGTAGTGTTCAATTATCAAATATAATATAATCACCCCAAAATTAGTAGTTTAAAATAATAATAAAATTTATTTTGTTCATGAAACTGCAATTTGGGCAAAACTCGGCAAGAACTGCTCTATTTCTGCACAGCATCGGCTGGGAAAATTCAAAGGTTAAGGGCTGGACTCATCTGCAGTCTTTTTCACATATCTGATGGTTGATTCTTTCTCACATGTCTGATAGTTGATGCTGGAAAACTCAAACAGTGAGCTGGCACCATTGGGCTTCTGTGATACTGTGATTTATAATAAGAGAAATATGTATTTGGTTCTTATCCAGTTCTTTCCCGGCACAGAGGACCTAAAACCCTTGGAATTTCCTGTGATGAGAGCGATAGAGGTGTCTTTTGTTATGTTAATGAAGCACCTAGGGATGGGGGCTGGTTGCCAGGGGAACCAACTGTGATTAAAGGGTTGGCAACTTTCAGTCCCACCCCAGACATCTGGGGAGGGGAAAGGGGCTGGAGGTTGAGTTCAATCACAAATGGCCAAGGATTTAATCAATCATGTCTATGTAATGAAGCTTCCATAAAAACCCAAAGGACAGGATTTGGAGAGCTTCCAGGCTGGTGTACACAGGGAGATTTGGGAAAGAGTGGTGTACTTGGAGGGGGCACAGAAGCCCCACACACCTTCCCACATACCTTGCTCTATGCATCTTTCCCATCTGGCTGTTCCTGAGTTACATCCTTTTATAATAAGTTGTGTGAGCTGCTCCCACAAATTAATCAAACCCAAAGAGGGTGTCATTGGAGCCTCCGACCTACAGCCAGTTGGTGAGAAGCATAGTTAACAGCCTAGACTTGTGATTGGCGTCTGACAGGTAGTCTTGTAGTACTGAACCCTTAACCTGTGGGATCCGAAGCTGTCTCTGGGTAGTGTCAGGACTGAGTTAAATTGTAGGACACCCAGCTGATGTCACAGACTTGCTTAGCGGTATGGGAGAACAAAATGACCCGAACGTCAGAACTGGTGATCAGAATCCTAGCTTCTGTAGGTCTATGTGAACTCTTTACCTGGTCTTTCTAGTATGGCAGTTTCAGGGTTACTGGAGTTCTTATATATTAACTTGTGAGTCCCAGGACAAATGTCCTGAGAGATAGAGAGAGCCTAGTAAAAGCTATATCACCATTAATGATCTAGCCTCAGAAAGCATACAGCTTCTCTTCGGCCACTTTCTATTTGCTACAAACTAGTTACATAATAAAGCCAGCCTATATTCAAGGGGAAGAGATTAGGTTTCCCAGTTATATAGGAAAAGTTTCAAATAATTTGTGTACATGCTTTAAAACTACTACATAAATGTTTTACTTACAGCTCTTTAGATACCTAGAACACACTTGCATCAGCCTCTGACCCTGATGTTGCCAGCCCTCTGAGCATAGCCCCTTTCATAGGCGTGCTAGTCCCTGCTAATCCCCATTCTGGAGAAGAGGCCTGAAAACCGATGAACCTCTGGGGGTCCTCCTATTTGTGCCCACCAAGGACAAAAAGGAATAATTAAGTTCCTAGAAACCATTTGGTGTTGTTGTGATGATATAGAGGAGGTCTAATGGAGAAGATGAATAGACAGTTTGCAATGGCAATCAAGCAATATAAAAAACTACTGACTCCTGGGCATCTCCACCCAGTCAACATCTGAACTCAATATATGCAAGGCTGACTTCATCTCTATCCTTCCTCAACTCTACCCACTTGTATTCCTTATTTTCATTTCCCTACCCACCACCCACTCCCATTGCTCAAATTAGAAATCTTGTAGTCAAGTGACATCCCCTCCCTCTCTTCCACTACCTGTATTCAAAAAGTCCACCCTTTAAATACCTCTTGAATCCATCTCCTCCTCTCTACCTCCATTGTTTCTGCCTTAATTCAATCCTCAACATCTCTCATTCATAGTAACTAATAAACTAGCTATTTAGCCTCTCTTATCATTTCCTCTTCTACACTGTCAGTTATCATCTTTCTAAAACAAAGATCTAATAAGGTCATTGAATAAAACAATGTTTCTTCATTACTCTTATGGTTCTTATTAGTTATAGGATGAGGATTCCAGTTTTCTGCAGAGCAAAGAACTCCAGGTTTCATTTTTCATCTACAGGTGCACCCAACACTTTAATCACTGCATCCTTCTCCCACACATCATGTCCTCCCTTGCCTCCGTACCTATGGTCTGGTGTTTCTTCCAGGAAAGTTCTTTATGCCTTGGATCCATCAGTGAAAATCCTTCATTTTTCAAATCCCAGCTTCAATGTCACCTCTGTTAGAAAATCTTCATTCTAAGGCTGTGTTCATTACTTTTCTGTGTTCCATAGTATCTCATACTCACTTTTTTTTTTTCATAGTACCATATGATTTCATAACTCACAATTTTCACACCACTACCCCATGAAATCTGTAAGTTCCTTAAGCGTACAAAACATTACCTTGTCCATCTTTGTATCTTACCAATCCAGCACATAAAATATAGTCAATAAATATATACTAAACTAATGAATGAATAAATTAATTAGTATTTTTTAAGCTAGCACAAACTTTACACTTGCTCAAAACTTTCACTGATTTATACCCCAAAATTACTTCCCTTGTAGGTGATGTTTAAAATGGTGCCATTCCAGAGAATATATTAGATCTGGCAAGGGATTCAGAGAATATTTAGTTCATTTGTGTCAATTTTTAGATAAGGAAGGCAGGCTCAAAGGAGAAGGAAAGAAACAAATTACTGACCTAGCCATATCTACATATATATTTTATTTAATCTTCATGTCAAACATGTACCTCAGATGTTGTTAATTTTATTTTATTTATTTATTTTTTAAGATTTTATTTATTCATTTGTCATAGGCAGAGAGAGAAAGAGAGAGCACGCACAAGCAGGGGGAGTGGCAGGCAGAGGGAGAAGCAAGATCCCAGCTGAGCAGGGAGCCCGATGTGGGACTCGATCCCAGGACCCTGGGATCATGACCTGAGCCAAAGGCAGACGCTTAACCGACTGAGCCACCCAGGCGCCGCCAGATGCTGTTAATTTTAGAGAGATTGTTTAATTTCCCCCTCTATCACACAGTGAACTAGGCTTCTAACCCTGCTTGCTTGTTGTTCTTTCCAATACATTCTATCTTTTACCTTTTTTCCTTCTTATTTATTTATTTATTTATTTTTATTATTATATTATGTTAATCACCATACATTACATCATTAGTTTTTGATGTAGTGTTCCATGATTCATTGTTTGCATATAACACCCAGTGCTCCATGCAGAACATGCCCTCCTTAATACCCATCACCAGGCTAACCCATCCCCCCACTCCCCTCCCCTCTAGAACACTCAGTTTGTTTTTCAGAGTCCATAGTCTCTCCTGGTTCGTCTCCCCCTCCAATTTCCCCCCCTCATCCTTCCCCTCCTGCTATCTTCTTCTTCTTCTTCTTTTTTTTAACATATAATGTATTATTTGTTTCAGAGGTACAGGTCTATGATTCAACAGTCTTACACAATTCACAGCGCTCACCATAGCACATACCCTCCCCAATGTCAAAATGGTTGGAAGACCTAAATGTGAGATAGGAGTCCATCAAAATCGTAAAGGAGGACACAGGCAGCAACCTCTTTGACCTCAGTAGCAGCAACTTCTTCCTAGAAACCTCACCAAAGGCAAGGGAAGCAAGGGCAAAAATGAACTATTGGGACTTCATCAAGATAAAAAGCTTTTGCACAGTGAAGGAAACAGTCCATAAAACCAAAAGACAATCGACAGAATGGGAGAAGATATTTGCAAATGACATATCAGATAAAGGACTAGTATCCAAAATCTATAAAGAACTTATCAAACTCAACACCCAAAGAACAAATGATCCAATCAAGAAATGAGCAGAAGACATGAACAGACATTTTTCCAAAGAAGACATCCAAATGGCCAACAGACATGTGAAAAAGTGCTCAGCATCACTCAGCATCAGGGAAATCCAAATCAAAACCTCAGTGAGATATCATCTCACACCAGTCAGAATGGCTAAAATTAACAAGTCAGGAAACGACAGATGTTGGCGGGGATGCAGAGAAAGGGGAACCCTCCTACACTGTTGGTGGGAATGCAAACTGGTGCAACCACCCTGGAAAACAGTATGGAGGTTCCTCAAAAAGTTGAAAATAGAGCTACCCTACGATCCAGCAATTGCAGTACTGGGTATTTACCCCAACGATACAAATATAGGGATCTGAAGGGGTACATGCACCCTGATGTTTATAGCAGCAATGTCCACAATAGCCAAACTGTGGAAAGAGCTAAGATGTCCATCCTTCTTATTTATTATTGAGATATAATAAAGACCTCCATTAATTACTAAAACCACACTCAATTTTCTAATTCATTCAGATCTCATTTCTAATGTATTAAAAAAGGAATGATCTGATCTTCTCCCTAGGGACAAGGATTTGAGTAAAGGTATGATATCTGCCAAGAAAAGGGACACAGAAGTAAATCACAGGAGACAAGATAGTAGAGAGGAGGGGTCACAGGCTTTGGAATCAAGTGGAAATGAAATCAATTCCTAATTCTACATTTGATTTGAAGCATCACTCTGACCAAATTCCTAAAAGTCTAAGAATAGGTGCACCTCAGAAGATTATAAAAAGCATCAACTGCAATTACTTTTATAGGTTCCTCACACCTCTTACAGTGAGTATAGAAGTTTCTTAATTCCCTCTTGAAGTCTTAGAACACACAGCCCAATGGCAGAATTGGCTAGGTAAGCATTAAGATGTACCATATCTTAGAGACCTAATAAGATAAATTGAAACATATTTTCCCATTAAATCTATTTTCAAATTGATTTTCTATGCAGGGTTTTTTTTTCTTGTTTTCTTTCTTTCTTCTTTCTTTCTTTCTTTCTTTCTTCTTCTTTTTTCTTTCTTTTTTTCTTTCTTTCTTCCTTTTACTAATCAGAAAGAACCATGTTTTCTCAAAGAAGTTATATAGTGACCATTTTAATAAAAGAGAGAAGCAGCAAACTATCCTTGTAAATAAAATCCTTGTAGATAAAATATGGAAGAGTCAGATCTAAATAAACTTAGAGAATCCAAGAAATCACTCTTTTGTGAAAAAAAATGAGAGAGAAGTAAATGTAGATGATGGATGGATGGATAGAGCCCCAGGTAACTTAAGCCATAATTAAATGATTCTGCTCAAGAAAAAGTAACTCCTCTACCTGAAACTTGCCCAGAAAAGTGAGCTACAGGCAATGTAATAGTCTTTCCACCCACAAAGTTTCAACAGAAAAGAGAAGGGGTCAGTAACAGAAACAACCAGTGACAGAAACATGCTCATCAACACTGGCAAAATACAACCAATTCCTTTCATGACAGAATGATTGTAGAATTTGATAATTCTGGCTAACAATGGAACCACAAAAAATGTACAGAATTTCCCAGAACTTATGTTTTAGATTTTCAAATTAATGCCTCCTCATTTTTATCGCATAAAATGTGACCAGTTTCATTGTAGCCACCATTCATGCTACATGCTTATGGAAGGTCAACATCTTTAAAGTAGTAGACTGAGAAGAGTATGCATATAGGTCCTCAGCTCCCTCCATGTTATCCACAAAAGAGGAGGTGAGCATTCATGAATACCAAGCTTTGGTAACCCGAAAAGAGAGCTTTTTTGCAGAACTGAACAGAGAGGTGTAACCACTCAAACTAGAGAAAACTGCATCTCCACGTGTTTCTCATTGCAGCACTGATGGAAGGGGCCAACTTGGCATATATGACACATTTGTTTAATTTTCCTATTTCTTGGGGGGTTTTTTTCTTTCTTTTTTTTTTAAAGATTTTATTTATTTATTTGAAAGAGACCATGGGGAGGGGAGGGGCAGAGGGAGAGGGAGAAGCAGATGCCCTGCTGAGCAGGAAGCCAGATGAGGGGCTTGATTCCAGGACCCGGGATTGTGACCTGAGCCAAGGCAGACACTTAATGAACTGACCCCCTCAGGCCCCCTCTTTCTTTTTCTTTGCACATCTTTCTCTTATCTTTTTCCTCTTTATCTCTTTCTTTGTTAACCTTTTTTCCCTTCTCTCTCCTTCTTCTTTTTTAAAAATTTTCTTACTCGCCTGTCAATTTCTGCCTTTATGAGTAGAACCTCTATTTCCACATGATGTCACAGATTAAAAAAAGAAAGAAAGAATTGGGGCAGGGGGGGAGGCTGACAAGTCCTGCCTACAGAAATGGTGAAGAGTGAACCGTTCTGTGGGAAAAGAGGCACTTGATTCTTCCCCAATCACCACCATCTGTGGTGACCTTCAGTCAATGAAAACAATATTGGGTTACACTGGTGGTTGGCTTCTCAAAGAATTTCAGAGTGTATTATGAGGAACAATCTTGGGTTGAGCTTTTTCCCCCTCAAAATAATGATTAATTAACAATTATTGCTTTTTATTAACTGAATAGGAATATGTCATTTCTGAAGATGTTCAAGCAAAAACAGATAACCGCTAATGAAAGATATTTTAAAGGGGATCTTACTGTAGAGATTTCAGTAAAGTGCCCCTTAAGACTCTTCCAAGCGTGAGACTGAATTGCCTCACATAACCTACACCATAATGAGAGTACAGAAGGTAATGCAAACCCCACTTAAACTGAAACATGAAGGGGCTATTTATCCATTGATTTATGGGGCTACATTCCAAATCTCCAGATGCCTTGTTATATGTTCTTTCTATTGCAAAATAATAATACCTTCATGCAATATTTTCCAACTCAGAAAATACAAAAGAATAATGACAAAGAGGATGTGGATAAGAAGTGCAATTAGAAATCAAAGCTTTCCAGTTCATAGAGCCAACAAATTTTACTGCAGGACCTAGGGATCATTTACCCCAGTCAGGAGGAAAACTGTTGGCTGAAATAGATGAGAGATTGAGAAATCCTCTGGTGAAATTGATGACATTTCACCCTCTCCAAAGATTAACTCAGTGAATGGTGTAATGGAAAGGATGTGACCTGAAGACATGCCTTGCAAATACTGAAACTCAATGTCTTCCAAAGAGATTACTCCTAATAGCATGAGGAAGGTAAAACATGCTTCTGATTAACAAGAAAAAAAAGCTAATGTGGGAGAGCCTTTTGATTAGATTGGCCATTCTATGCAAAATATCACAATGACAATCAGAAAAGTCATCCCTGAAATGCACAGTGAAGGGTTTTAGAAAGAATTGGTTTGCCTGCAGAGACAAGGGAGCAATGCAATTTAGTCCCTGTGTAAAAAGTGTCAGCCAGAGGGAATGATGGGGTGTCTTTGAGCAGTCCCAGCAAATTGAACAAAGAATGCGAAACAGATTATGTTGCTGCTTCCTTCGATTTTTATTACCTCAATGGCTACTCATCTTTTTACTACTCCTCACAGTCATGAACAATCTGGAACCCATGACAGAAGAGGAAACTGTCATCACCTTAATACTGAGCTGATCAAGTCTGGTCTGGTATTAATTTGAAGTAAATAAGGCATGTAATAGGAGGGAGTGGATATATTTTCATAACATAAAAATTAGTGGTCATCAATTAAAATTATTTTATCAGTAAAGTTAGAAAGTACTTAATATCTATGGGGGGGGGTAGATGTGAAGTTAGGCAAGAACCAAGGGGAAGGAAAATTGTTTAAAAAAAAAAATACCTGACAATGAAAATACTAATAGTATATTAAAATTCAAAGAAATACATATTTTGGTTACATTATAAATGTGGTGATAAATATGAAGAGCATTTGACCAAATGGAAAGATATAAAGGATGATGAAAATGTATGTTCTTCTCTGCTCTAGAGTTACAGTTTCCAGTGAAATTGGATAATGTTCCAAAAGTAATCTGAAAGACACTTATTTGGAGTTCAGAATATATGTTCCCATAGAAACATTTTTGAAAAGTGTGAATTAGGTTCCTAAGTTACCTATGAATTCTGTTTAAAACCAATATGGAGCAAAAATATATTAATTTATATTTTGAGTCAGTAGAAAAAAAAAACTGTTGCATTGGAATAAGAATTGGTTACAGGACCATGAAAAAATTTAATAAATAGTTTTATGGAACTCCTGATAAAGAGCTTCTAGGATATATCAAAGAAATTAGGTGTCGATTGTACCAGGTCATTATTCAGGTCCACTTTCACTTCTTTTCTAGCTACATCCTCTCGCTTAGTGATCATATCCAGTTTGTGGCTTTCTATATCACCTATATGCTGAGCTTTCCCAAATTTATTACTCTTAGCTCAGACCTCACCCCAAGCTGTAGTCAAATATATCCCATGCCTTCTTGCCTGAAAGTCAGTTCAAACTGAACATGTCCCAAACCAGATTTCTAATCTCCCACCATCAAACCTGACCCGCCCTCTCTCTTCCCCATCTCAGTTAATGGCAATGCTAGTCTTCCATTTTTGACTTCTCTCCTCTCATACCCTAAGTCCAACCCTTTTCTATATCCTGTCAGCTCTACCTTTGACATACATCCTGAATCCTCCTTCCATTTCTCATTTTCTCTGGTCCAAGATACCATCATTTCTTGGCTCTGTTACTGCACCTTCCTCCTAACTGATTTCTCCGCCTGACCCTTACACCCAAAAGTCTGTTCTCAGCACAGCAGCTGGAAAGACCACGTGAAACCATAAGTTAGAGCCACTCAACACCCTCCAATAACTCTCACCTCACTCCAGGTAAAGCCAAAATGTTTGCATTGCTCTGTGCCCCATTGCCAACCTTCCTGAGCTCATCTTCTAGTCCCTTCCCCTTGTTCATGCAACTCCAGCCTTATTGGCCTCTTCACTCTTTTTTGAGCATTCCACTTCTGATGCTCCCTTGGAGTTTTTAATTCTGCTGTCCCCACTGCCTGAAATGTTCTCTAGGTAACCACACAGTTAACTCTCGCACCTCACCTCTATTGGGTCCTTATTGAAATTTCACCTCCTCAGGCCTTTAATGGCCATCGTACTGTTTAAAAAAATTCCAACCTCCCCAGCTACTCTGCATGCTTCATCTGTTTTATTTTTCTTTTTAGTCTTTATTATCATCTAACATACTATATATGTAACTTGTTTACTGTCTGTCTCCTCCATTCTAGAATATAAACTCCACAAGGCCAATGGCTTTTGTCCCCAGTACCTAGAACAATGCCAGGCATATAGTAGGCATTCAAATAGTTGTTGAGTAAATTGAATGAATTAGCAAATTAAATACCTGAATGAATAAGTAAATGACTTTATTTCACAAGTGCTCTGTTAGCACTGTTCTTACTTACCCTTGTTGCCCATCACAGAACTACATTTTTTTTATTACAAATAGAGAGAAAAGAAAAAATCAGTAACATCATATTTGTCTCTCCATCTCCAGTCTTGCCCACTCTTCAATCAATTTTCCACCCATCAGCTACAATGATCCCTGTAAAATTCAAACCTGCTGAAACTGCATCTATGGAACTCCATGACTTTGAAGATAAATTCATCCTTTTAATCTGGCTTATAAGACATTTCATTGTCCACCTCTCACATTTCTTTCCATGGTCAGTCAATCATGTTTCTGATAGGGAAGAACCAAGGCAATAAAGAGATTTTGAGTCTGAGATTTCTCCTGTGGGTCAACGGCTGTTGATGTTGGAACAGGCTGGCTTGGTGACTGTGAAGAATTTTTTATGAGTTGGCCACCTGCCATTCTTGGGTATGAGGTCCTCATTCATTACTCAGAGTCTCTATGCCTTTTAACATTAGAGTGCAGTTGGTTTATCTACTCCTTTTTTCTTGAATTAGGTGTTATAAAACACCTAGTATAAAAAAATTTTAAGTGAAACTGTTCTACTTAAGATAGGGGGACTTGAGGGAGTAGCATTAAAGCCCTGACCTTTGATCTCCCAAATACCCGACATGTCCCCCACAGCCCATCTGAGCCCCCACGGCTAGTGAGGCTCTAAGCCATAATGCCAGGCAGCCTCACAATCCAGCGACACAGAAGAAGAACGCCTTTGGAAGCAGGCACATCTATTGGTTATTTGTAAAAAATTGCCCAAGTAACTGAAATGCACTTTGCTGTTCTCTCCTTCTCTGTCTGGCGTGTGACAAATAGCAACATCTCCAAATGGCAGGAAACAACAACATGAGAAATATGGCACGTCTGCATGGTGCGGGAGATGGAACATTATGCAGGTTTTCGCCTAATGATTTGCTCCCAAGGGAGTAATTAGGATTTGGTGCACTTCTTAACTGGAGCTACCTTGGCGTTGCTGCCAGAGGATTCTGAGAAAAGATTTGTTGTTTCAGTTTCAAAACTGCATTTAAGACCGACTCTTTGAATAGAGTGCATGTAGGGACCCGTGGCATGAATGTTTAGCAATTCCGTCTCCCTGCCTCTGGTCCAGGACAGGTTTATTTTTCAGAAGTCTAATAAAAAAGTGATATTAAAAAATGGAAAGTGGAGTTTTTAACTGCAAGAAGATATGATTTTTATTCTTGGATATTAAGATGAGGAGGCTTCAAAGGAGGCTGTGTGGTGGGGAAGGGGTCTTTGTCATGCCCTTTGCCGAGGAGCAAGTTTATTTTCAAATTGAGAAATAAGACCCTATCCAATTTTGAAGACCCGATTTGAGCCAAACAAAAGCAACCTGAAGTATTAGTCCACTTGCAAGAAGGGTGATGGCCAGTGCAAATCTAATGATGTCTCTGACTTGCGATGAAACACATATACAAATCAATGAATAATTGTATTTTTTTTTTAACACTTGCACACAGCCCTCTGCTTCCTCACTTCCTGGCAACATAAGCCAGCTCCCCAGAGGACTGGGGGCGAAGGAGGCCTATTGGAAAGAACTGGTTAGTCATTCCTGTCTGCAACCTATCATGACTTCGGAAGAACCAAGAAAAAGGAGTAGTTATTTCTGTTACCGTTGTATTTAGCTTATTTCAAGACAGAACCAATTGCAATAATGGTTTTAACAAGCTCTTCAATGAATCTGGGACTACTAAAGGATAAATGGCCACCCATAGCTATACCACACACCCCTGTCTCTCTCTCTCTCTCTCTCTCACACACACACACACACAGACATCATGCAGACACCATACACATAACACACATTGCATACAAACACATACACACACACCGACAAGAGACACCACATACATATACACACCACATGCAAACACTCCCCCCCCAAAACACACCACACACATCAGATATACATTCCCCATACATGCGCACACACCACATGCATACACAGGCTATACATACACACCACACACACATACCATTTACAAATGCACACAAATACACATTATACACACACCAGGTATTTCATACATCTATGCAGACACAATGTACGTGAACATACAACCCTCGCAAACACACAGCACGTACAGATGCATATGCACTATATATAAATTCACCACACATATACACACTACCTCAGATGTGAATGCACACCCCAACTGCAAATGATCACACAGACATATGACAAATATACATGCATCACATACGTATGCACATCCAGAACACAAAAACACATGCCACCCTACCACTTATGAATACACATGTCACTCTCACATACCATACGACAAACCACATACAAACAGCATACGACAAGCGTGCATACACCACGTACAAATTTACCACACGCATGTGCATACATCACATGCAAATTTACATACACCTATAGACCACATACAAACTCACCTCCATGCACACGTACACATCACACACACAACACATACACATACACAAACCTCACATGCAAATATGCGTACGTACACATCACAAGGATACATACACTGTGCGCAAGTACATAGCACACACACACACCACATACCCACATACAAATACACAAACACCATGCACATATCGCATATGAATACAGCATGCAAACACGAGCACCACGTACGTACATACACCACATACATATACACACACTCATAACCACACACCACATGCAAATACACACAGCCGCATGACACACACTCACACACAACACACATATGCAGACCCTAAACCACTTACAAATGCACACACCGCATCATACACAACGTTCATACATACACCACATACAAATTCATCTTTGTCTTCCCACAGGGGCTCTGGGGGAGCCTAGGAAAGAACGTTTAGAGAAGAGAATTCGGACTATGGAGCAAAGGGGGGAAGCTGGAATTAGCTTGGCTTTCGGCAGTCTGACTGAAGAACCGTGTTAAACTGCTGCCTCCACATCATTGCTGTTGCTTCCACCCATGTAGGTAGGAGCTCAGAAATCAAATCCTTTAGCGTTTACTGTGTCACCGGGACAGGCCAGCAACTACTAGGCCCACACCTCTTGTTTCATCAGCTCATGTGCTGGCATAAGAAATGCACTTAGCAGCAAAAGTTTAGAAAAGGGATTTACCACCCAGGAAGACATTTTTATTTTTCTTACAAGTACTAGATCTTACAGTTCAAAAAAAGAACCAAAAACTAAACCAAAATGGTTTTAGTTTCCAAACCATTGTTCAATCTGCAAAAAATAGTCATTTCCAAGATGCCCATATTACCCCCTTTCACAGACCTGCCTCAGGGCCTTCCTACGTGGAGAAATTACTCCGGGTGCCTGGCTCTGGGATGGCTCAACCTTAACATACCAGCATTAACAAGTATGCCTTCCACCCGTGATGACCAAGCCCAGACCCAGCCGCAAAAAGTCTATCTTTGCTTCAAGTAAAGAGCCCTTGTTTACTTTAACAGCAGGTCTTAATGAAACACTAACCTCCTCCCATTGATGATAGCAGAGTTATTTTTAGTTCTTATGTCTGTGAAAGGTCTGGCCATCCCATCTGACATTTTGCTTTTGGGTACCAAAGAAAATGCTTGCCCCAAACACATGCTGCATGGTAGTTCAACATGAGGGTTCTGGAACAGGCCTGCCTGAGGGAAGCTGAATCCAGGTCTCCTGTTATCAGTTGGATGTCCTCAAGCAAGTCATTTAAACCCTTAGATGTCACAGCTTTTCACTGGTCATTTAAAAGTATAGCTATTTCCTACTCCCCCTGCTTGTGTTTCTTCTCTCGCTGTCTCTTTATCTGTCAAAAAAATAAATAAAAAATAAATAAAAAATAAATAAATAAATAAAAGTATAGCTAGCTCATTAAGGTTAAATTAAGCAAAATGCTAAGAACAGTCGCTGGCAAAAAGGAAACCTCAATAAGCAGTAGGCCCAATCAACAGGAAAAAAGTTTACAAGAGAATTAGGAGGTTCCCCTGTTCTATTATTAGTAAGAAAACTGCAGTGTTCACATTTATGAAGCATCTTCTCAAGGTGAGGCTTTGGCCTTCAACAATCCCATGATGCTAGCTAGTACTGCCTCAATCTTTCAGATATGGAAACTGACGTTCAGAAAAGTTACAGTAACCTTCTTGTCACACGGGTGACAAACTTGAGATCTGAACCTAGGGTAGAATAATCCCAAAGTTCTCTTTCTTTCTACCCCTCTACTACATTTTGCACGTCCTAAAAGCCTCTCCTCATTATCCTACTGAATTGTTACCCTACCTCCTAAAGGTCAAGTTAATAATATCAGTTCATTCCTCGCAAAATGGACCGACAATAGTATAGAATCATGGAATTTCAGAGAGATCTGGAAAAATGATCCACAACCATCCTGATTATGGAATTTAAGGTCTATTATGGAGAGGGGAGGGACTTGCAGACAGCCTAAGTTCCTGAGTGGCTTCATAAAAACACATCTTCCCAAGTTTGTTCTGAAATGTACAAAGAACTCAAGACAATCAAGACTTTTTCCTGGTGGCATGTTCAGAAGGAAAACAAAGGAGAATCAGAGAAAAATGCACAGAAAGAGAGGAAGGAAGGAAGGAAGGAAGGAAGGAAGGAAGGAAGGAAGGAAGGAAGGAAGGAAGGAAGGAAGGAAGGAAGAAAAGAAAAGGAGGGAAAGGAAGGAGAGAATAAGAAAGAAGAATCATTTCATCCTGAAAGACTTGCAAGGGAAACACAAGAGCCAGCGTATCTGTGGTACATCCAAAGGATATTGGGAAAGGAAGTGATGTCCCTCAGGAAGCCAGGATGGGAACAAGTCCAGACACCCCAATAACACAAAAGCAAAAGCCCTGTCTTCTTTCTCCAGTTCTCTCTGTCCAGCCCAGAGTGAAAAAGTCTCAGAAAATCAGGCCTCTCAGGGGAGGATTTTTCAGAGATGCTATTTTCTGGAGGTCCTAGAAGAAAGAGAAGGAAAGTGCTGCCCGAGGCTATGGGGGAACACCACCTCCTTGTCTTTTGTCCACTACAGAAGCTTCCACTGCTTCCACAGGCCACAGAAGCAGGGGGCCTGGTAGGGGCCTCGGGAAGTGGGGGAGGGGTGGTGTGAGGATTGCTCAGAAGTCCAGAGGAGCTTCGGTGACAAGGGCCCAGCTTGTCCCTGGAACGCCACCCTCTCAGCGAGACCCTGAGATCTGAGTGCCTTCCCCAGCTCTGAAGGTCCTTTGACCTTTAATGCTTTCATATCCTAGAAGAATACTTGCTTTCAGTTCCAAACAGCCAGTGCTCCTCAATTGTCGGTCTCCCACATTCTTATGTAAATAAGGCGAGATTGTGACGATAATTCCACGTTGCGCATTTGGAAGAGAGGCACTGCTTTTTTGGGAGCCAGGAAAAAATACCATGGAGGAAAGTCTATTTACAAATGATTAAAATGCAGGCGCACACCCATGCAGAGAAGCAGAGAGCTGACTCGGTTTGTGGTCACAGAGCCATGGCAGCAAATGAGATCGCTAACAGCCAGGAAGGTGAACTCACCTTCGGGACTGATAAGAGCCATTGTTTAGCTTTCCTTTATTCTCCGTTTTGATCCAAGGCTGCCTCTCCTATCACTTTCTCCTTCGACACAGTATCTCTTTGTCAGCATCGAGACTAAAGAAAATTGGTCATTCCACATCAGAGCAATGCACTCCCCTCCTTTTGTCTTTTTCAGGAAATTAGTAGCTTGTGTTCCATTAACTGGAGTGTTTTGCCTTATCTCAGGCCTATAAGCAAAGTGGAAATTTCAAGGCCATAATTTAAAATTATTCTGTCCAATTCATTCTAAATGCTCTCAATTGCAGCCTTTATCTCTAGACCTTACTAAAGATTATATTCAGGCTCACCTGCAGGCCCACAATTGTCCTCTTTTTGGAGCTGAGGTCTTTAGAAATGTAATGAAATGTGACAGCCTTTTGAATTGGGCCCTAGAAACTGTCCCTTTTATGACCAAATGGATTCTTTGCCATCTTAGAAGCCAGTCTCTACATTGTTTTGTAATTTATTTTACAGAAGGACCTGGGAAACTGGTTTCCTAGACAGACAATACGAGTTCATTGTTCCAGAACAGTCTTACAGAGATTTGTTGCTTTTTCTGATAGTCATTTCAATCTTGAGGTTGAAAAATAACATCTAGTCGTCAGACTGAGGCTTCAATGCACCCTTTGGTCATGGATGTACCAAGGGTGAGGATGAGCAGGCTAATATGGCAGCTTTTTACTGTGTGCAATTCAGTTTCAAGAGAAAACTCATAGAGCTAAAAGCTGGATTACCTTCTTCCAGAATGCACCATCTCCCCTAGTTGAGGTTTTTTATGAATGGCATCTATTCTGATCGGTCGGAACCTATGTTATGCCAACAGCTAAGTAGTTTACCATCTAGTCTAATCTCTTATTTTAAAAATAAGTCAGGTCTCAAAGAAGTCAAATGATTTCCTGGAGTCATATAGATAGTAGATAGCTGAGACTAGGTCATGTCATTTGAATGCCAGTTCAATACCCTTTTCACCAACTTGTATGGGCATCCAGAGATGTGTAATCATGAACTGTGTTCTAACAAGACTCCACTGTTTCAGTAACTGAAAGGAGGCCTTACAATTCATTATACTAGCTCAGTTATTCTACGGCACTTAACAGAATTCTAAAAATACATAGATTGTTATAGCTTATAATTAACACAAATATCTCTTCTCTGACCACAGCGTGATCAAAACAGAGCTCAAAGGGGTTCATCCAGGAGCAGTAGAAGGAAAATAAAATCTACCGTGTTCTCCAGATTCTAGTCTTGATTGTCACCACTAATTCTGTGACTCTGGGCAAGTCTTTAGTATTCACATGTAAAATTGTGCAAGTCTGAAAGATAGTTGAGATTTTTCAGGTGAATGGTTGGACTAGGTGATGACTGAGATTTCCTTTCAACACTGACGTTTTATTATTCCCTGATCTGTTTACCAGGCAATTAGTTGGATGCACTCCCCTTACTCACCCCTGCAAGGAGCTCACTTTCAGCACACATGGCACAGCAGAGTCCACCCACAAAGGATCTCTGATATGGAGGAAAGCAACCTACAATGTCAGGTAAGCCATTGTAGCAAAAACAGCTAGCCATCCACCAATATTTACTTCTTCTTTCTTTTTTTTTTTTTTAAGATTTAATTTATTTATTTGAGAGAGAGAGAATGAGAGAGAGAGAGCACATGAGAAGGGGGAGGGTCAGAGGGAGAAGCAGACTCCCTGCCGAGCAGGGAGCCCGATGCGGGACTCGATCCTGGGACTCCAGGATCATGACCTGAGCCGAAGGCAGTCGCTTAACCAACTGAGCCACCCAGGCGCCCTACTTCTTCTTTCTGGTATTGAAATCCCCCACCCAGATTTTCACTGGGTTTAAGGCCTTCCAACTATTGATGACAATTCCTGGCTTCACTTGCAATGAGGTGTGGCTCTGTGACTAAGTTCTGACTCATGACAACTGAACCAGAAGTGGTGTGTATAACTTCTAGGTTTTACCCTTAACTGGAAAGGATGTGTCCCCCACTTCCTATTTTCCCTTCTCAGTGTCTGGGGGACAGTCACAATAGCCAACATGGACAGAGATAGAAGCTGTGTGTTATATACAACAGAACTAACATACTTATCTTGCATTGCCTACTTCTGGACAGTCACATAAGAGAAAAATAAAACCTAATGGCACTGTGAGTCTCTTTGTTTTACCAGCTTAGATAGTTCACCCAATGGTACAGCCATCAGTGAATGCTGTCATGGAAGAAAAATGAGGAACCCAAGCAGGCTGCTTCAGCCTTGGATTCTATTTGGTAGTGACCGAGTAGTGACTAATGGTAATATAAGGCATCTCAAGTTTCATAGTTCATAAGAAGACCTGATGATTGCTAAGGCCAATGATGGTTTTAATCCAACGTATCCTGTAAAATAATGGTATAATGAATCCTCATCCCGAACATATTTTAGCCAAATATACTTTTTAAGAATTCCGGTTTCAATAAATAGTCTCACACTACAGAAACAGTATAAACTATAAACATAGTATAAAATATAAACACTAGGGCCACCAGTAACAAAGTCATCAGTATTGGGTTTTAATAGCCACCAGATTGTCTTTGGAGAAGTATTTCTTCAAATACATCATCTTTGTGAATCCTGAAATCCCAGGAGCCCACGGGCCGGAGACCACAACCCTGCTGCCAGTATACTAAAACAACAATTTCCCAAATTTTTCATCGACTAGTCAGTTCCCTGCCACGTCTCTTTATCAACGCTGGGTAATTCACAAACCATTATGTGAGTATGTAAAACCTGATATCGGATACCTGACCAGCATCTCGCTTGAGAATAAAGAATGAACCACAATTTGGACATGATAACTGAGGCAGATACTACAGACTGGGTCACTCAACAACCATTACAATCTCCTTTCCTGTAGCATAAAGGCTAGAAAGCTAAACCCCACATCCCCCAGAGAGTTCTGCGTGGGACCCAGGTTCTCCTAAGCCCACTCACATTCTGTAAGCTACCTGAGACCTTATATTAAATCTCTTTCTGTTTACTGGCTCACCTCGATTCTGTTTCTGCAACTAAGAATCCTGATGGCTACAGTGGTATTTTAATTCTCTGCCTCTTCAAGGATTGAAAACATGAGCTTCTTAGAACTTATTTGTTATGGCTATCTTCTTATCACTGGCACATTTAACATTAATTATTTGAATAAAGGAATTTTAATAAGGGAAAGAGAAGGAAGCACCCGTCAGGAGGTGGGGTGGCAGGCGCAATTTGTGCTTGTCAGAGAAGCTACATAGCTGCCTTCTTTCTGGGCTGTCTCACTAGCCCTCTGCAGAGACACAGAGTCATTTTCCCACTGGTCTCAATGCAGAAGCTGGCAGACTACAGAAGGCAACTGAGCTTCTGGATGGGGCACTTTGATAATGTGTTACACTTCCAGAGGCTAAAGGAGTAAGAAGCAGGAGCTAGTCCTTAGAAGCCCTGTCCATAGAGTCGTTAAGCCTGGTTCGTGTAGGTTTGTAATTCCCAAAGTGTGGTCCCCAACCCGCAACAGCAGCACCTGGAAAGTTCCTAAAAATACAGATTCTCACCTGCAGGGCCACACCCTAGACCTACAGAATCAGAAACTCAGAGCTGGACCCAGGAATCTGTTTAGGCAAAGCTTCAAGATAATTCTGATGTGTGCTCAAGTTTGAGGACCAGTGTTGACCCTAGCTCAGGTTAAATGGAGTTTAAGAAAAATAGTGGCAGGGTAAGAAAGAGAAAAGACAATTGAAGAAACTGGACTTTGATTGCAACGGAGGCTCATGTTCGAATATAACAATATCTTTTCCCATGTGAAATGGAGAGAGCATCAGTAGAAAAAACATTGTGCTGAAAATCTAAGTTATTGGATTGGAATTTGGGATTTGTAACTAATAGTTAAGTAATGTTAAAGTAATCACTTAACTTTTCTGGGACTCCATTTCCTCATTTGTAAAAGGAAGAAATGGGATAAAATGCTCTTCAACACTCACAAATTCTGTTTTCTATCAGTTCTGGACAAAATTAACACTATTATCCCTGATTAGCTTCCTGAGTATTGTGCCCTTTTTAGTATAAACCTGATGATAGAAATTTCCCAGCATTCTGTTTCTCCACTTAGGAGCCATACCTGGAGGAAAATTAACAAAAGATACATGCAGTTCTCCACCTCAAGTCAATGGTCCAGGCGTATACTCCAGGACTGGTAAAATCCACTGCATATCTGAAAGGCCATATGTAACATATAAAATATATGGGAAAATAGTAATATTTTAGAAATATGTTCAAATTACTTATGTGTATCTTTTGTGGTATTGGTGCTTTTATCAGACATAAGATTTGAATATTAAGGACTAGATTTGCACAGTTCAAGATACTATGTGTGTGTGTGTGTGTGTGTGTGTTAATTAAATGCTTTAATCTACTTCCAAATTTAAGAATTGAGAATCACTGGCATTCAGCCAAGGCTGAGGCAGGTAGTAATTACACTTGGGAAAACCACAAAATTACATCCTTCAACAATGTGGAAACATTGCAACATTGACAGAAGATTGTGTCCACTCAGTGAACTTGGGAACTATAAAGGAAAAAAAAAGCCCTCCGTGTAATTGAAGCCTGAGTGCTTGAAGGAAAGGAGGGTTTGGCCTACTATGAAACAGCAAGGACCAAGAGTTAATCAGTTAATGGATTTGCTGAAGATAGAAAAGCAAACACATAGCATAGCTATCAAATAATAAATTAATAAAGAAAGCTAGAAGAAGGTACAGCAAAATGTGTGATCCTTAAGGCTGAGACTGTATCTTTCTTCCTACCACCTATCTTGGCAAATATTAGGTACTTAGCAAATATTTGAGGTTGAATGGATGAATAACAATTGAGAATAAGAGTAATTTAACTCTTTGTAAATAATTACAAAGAAACCCAAATTTTAGCTGTGTGTTTCAAGTAGCAGCAAGTTGCTTTACTTTCAGCGAACTTAAAATTTAGTATTTTTGCACTGCCAGTGGAGAGGGCATGAAGATGTAATGTAAGTTATATTATGTTGAACCTTGTGAAATTGCAGAGACTCACTGCTTTTGGCCTACAAAAATGGCAAATTTAAATGGCCCAAAGGGTCCATGATTTTTTTGGTTTTTTGGTTTTTTGTTGTTGTTGTTGTTGTTGTTGTTTCCTGTCTAGGAGATACCATCTACATTTTAAAACCTGACTAGCACTCTGTAAACCCTGAGTCACAAAGAGTGAATCCTGCCACCAGCAAGGATGGAGCCAGTGTATGTTCTCAAGACCCACCCACCCCACCCCACCCTTAAAATATGTGACTGCCGATTATCTGCAGGGGTAATTTCAGAGCACACATCTTCTTTTTTAAAAATAAATAAAACATAGTGTTATTCTGGAACTATTAGAAGAACATAAGTAGAAAAGATCTTAAGAAGGTTTTAAAATGAGATTGTGGGGATGGTTGCCCAACTCAGTGAATAAACTAAAAAACATTTAATTATACACTTTAAAAAAGTTGAATTTTATGGTATATCAATTATATCTTAATAAAGATTTTTTTTTTTTTAAATAAAAGAGACTAGAGCTATAGAGAGTGGAAATACAAATGCACTTTGTGGACCATTCTGTGGTTCAGAGGAGGAGGAGGAGGAGAAGAGCATTACTTGCCAAACCCCAGACATCTGCCTGCTTGCCGGCGAACCCTCACTGTATCATCTCTGAGAAGATTGCATGTCGCAGCTCATGTCCTTGCCAAGTCATGAAAGTAAATATACAATCAGTATTAATAGCCTCTGGTATTTTCAGCGCGATGCTCGAACTCTGGAAAGGGATCCTCTGAACATTCCTAACTGAAGAATGGTGAGCGGTGGCACCTTTGCAAGCGCCATCTGAGTCTTTTGGGAAGGATCTTTTTCAATCCACTTGTCCAGTCAAGTTCACATGGCTGGTTCTAGGACATAGAGTAAATGTAAGAGTTACCCGTAAGCAGTGATTCTTCACCTGGGGGCAGAAAAAGTTAGGAATCCCAGATGAATGGCCAGAACACTGGCCAGAAAAATGTAGAGAGGCAAAGACCCAATTTTACACACAACATCAAGAGTTCAAGAGCCTTTGAATCCTTTCCATGGACTCCAGATTAGGAATCTTTGGTCTATTTTCTATAGCATGTCCCCACTGCATTCCGTGAGAGTATTTTAGAGAAATTTAACATTGAAAATGAAACACTAGAATCTGAGAGAGACTCTAAGGAGGCCATCCTTTTCCTTCACTATCACGAGCACTGGTCTTTAAGTTTCTGACTAGAACCTATGGCGCCTTCTAATGGGATGTAAATGGCACCTGACAATGGGGGGAAAGAGCCTGGTAGACGAAACTCATAATTCCCTTATGTATTCATTGCCTCTGGCTTCTCTCTGTTTTTTTTTTTTTCCACTCATAATCACATACATTATTATTCTATTCCCAGTGTTTTTTTTTTTTTTTTTTTTTAGATTTTATTTATTTATTTGAGAGAGAGGATGAGAGGAGAGAGAGAGCACATGAGAGGGGGGAGGGTCAGAGGGAGAAGCAGACTCCCTGCTGAGCAGGGAGCCCGATGCGGGACTCGATCCCGGGACTCCAGGATCATGACCTGAGCCAAAGGCAGTTGCTTAACCAACTGAGCCACCCAGGCGCCCTCCAAGTGTTTCTTTAACACTGCGTTGTTCCTCAATACCTGGGCAAGGATATATAGTTTTAAAGAATTGTTTAGAAGCCCTAATTTTATTTTTATTTTTTAAAGTTTTAATTTAAATTCCAGTTAATAAATAATGTAATAGGTATAGTATATGGTTTCTGGAGTAGAATTTAGTGGTTTATCACTTATACAATACCCAGTGCTCATCACAACAGGTGCCCTCCTTAATGCCCATCACCCATTTAGCCCATCCCCCCTGCCCAGCTCCCCTCCAGCAACCCTCAGTTTGTTCTCCATAGTTAGGAGTCTGTTTTATGGTTTGCCTGTCTCTCTTTCTTTTCCCCTATGTTCATCTGTTTGGTTTCTTAAATTCCACATATGAGTTAAATCATATGGTATTTGTTTTGTTTTTTTTTACTGACTCATTTCACTTAACATAATACACTAGTTCCATCCATGTTGTTGCAAATGGCAAGATTTCATTCTTCTTTATGGCTGAGTAATATTCCATTGTACATATACACCACAACTTCTTTATCCATTCATCAGCTGATAGACGTTTGGACTCTGCATAATTTGGCTATTATTGCTAATGTTGCTATAAGCATCAGGGTGCATGTGTCCCTTCAAATCAGTATTTTTGTATCCTTTGAATAAATACCTAGTAGTGCAATTGCTGGATTGTCTTACTAGATACATCTCTGGAGGCAAGGGAAACAGAAACCCTATTTTTAATAATAGCCATTATTATTAATAATAGATTATTAATAATAACCATTAACAATTGCAATCTATAACAAAAGAAGTTTAGAGAGACCAAGAACTCAGTGGTTTCTTACAACTTACATTACCTGGTTCTGATCATGCTGAGTATGGGTCTCAGGTTTTGAATGTATTTGAAAGCAACTATTTTTTTAAAAAAGGATGAAATCAAAAGTGGTAAGAATTTATTAAGCACCCATTGTATTCTCAGCCCTATGTTTAAATGGCATGGAGAACACAGAGGAAAAAATAGCTTCTTCTGTCAGAAAACGTACTAGAAATTGAGAAGACAAGATGGACAAATACAAGGCAATGAGAGAATGAAACAACAACTGGTTCTAAGTATTCAAATTCATAAAGCATTTTAAAAAAAGTTTCAAATAAAACGAGATGTGTTTTATGTTCTACAACTTGCTTGCACTGAAAACTAAAGACATTATGAATATTGCACCGAAATAGCCAAACTGGGGGGAGGGGAGCACCATATGTCAACAATCCCCAGTAAGCATTATTTCCTGGCACTCTGCACAGCTCCATGCCATATACTATATACTTAGAAAATTAACAAATCATGGCCCTTGTGCATAAGTCCCTCGCAATCCAAGTTTGTTTTCCAATTGATGAGGAAGAAAAAATTGCTTCCTTTTTTTTCCTACTTGAAGTTCCAACAGGAAGTATCCAAGGAGAAATCTGTTCTTCAAAGATTCTCAACCAGAAACAGAAGCATTTCCATCAAAAATATAGCAAATAGGACTGTTCTCCTGAGATTTCTAACCTAATTAGTCAGATGAAAACACCTTTCAGATATTCCTTTGCTAATGTGTTTAGAGATGATAAAAAATCGTGGTGTGTATTTTCTCCTCTGCTATCTTTGGAACACAAGCTGTGTCACTTGAGGTAAAAGCAGGCTGACGAAAATGAATTTGTGGGTCATTTAGGAAGAAAGCAGGACTGGAATGAAAATAAAGGAGCCCAGACTAACTCTCAGAGATTCCCAACCATTCTCATATAATTTACATTAATGCCTACTGGTTTGTATGTCTAAACCAGATTGTAAGATTGAGTGGGTAGTTATGAGTTAGTTGAATAAAGTCAATCGAATCAAATAGGATTTCACTGAAGGATCTTTTGTGTGATAACAACCCAAACCTGGGCCACAGTCAGCCAATGACGTTACCTGAAGGGGTGGCACCTTGAATCCAGTGCACACTTTGCTCATGGGTTCCAGCCCCGGACTTCCCTCCCAACAGCCCACTTTAGCATCTTAGGCATTATATGGACACTTCCAGTGGACAATGGTCTCGGAATGTGTGTGTGTGTGTGTGTGTGTGTGTGTTTTACTTTTTATTGCAGCATAAAACATGCACATAGAAAAGTATCTAAGAGGGGCGCCTGGGTGGCTCAGTTGGTTAAGCGACTGCCTTCGGCTCAGGTCATGATCCTGGAGTCCCTGGATCGAGTCCCGCATCGGGCTCCCTGCTCA
Source organism: Neomonachus schauinslandi (assembly GCF_002201575.2). Taxonomy (NCBI): domain Eukaryota; kingdom Metazoa; phylum Chordata; class Mammalia; order Carnivora; family Phocidae; genus Neomonachus; species Neomonachus schauinslandi. Next base: position 30,694,721 of record NC_058407.1, on the reverse strand, counting down.
GCAGGGAGTCTGTTTCTCCCTCTGACCCTCCCCCTTCTCATGTGCTCTCTCTCATTCTCTCTCTCTCAAATAAATAAATAAAATCTTAAAAAAAAAAAAAAAAAGAAAAGTATCTAAGATGTACCTGTACTCTTTGCTACCTACTTAAACAAATAGTCCAGTCTAGGAAATACAATATATCAGCTCCCCGGAAGCCCCCTGTGTGCACCTCTCCCCCAGAGATAACCACTGTCTTTACTTGTGTTAGTCATTTGTCTTGTTTTTCTTTATAGTCCCCACTACTTATTTACGCATTTCTAAACAATATAGTTTGATTTGGTCTGCTTTTGAATTTTATCAGAAGAGAATCATAATCTAGGTGTTTTTTTATGCCATGGTTTCTTTGCTTAACCTTACAATTGTGACAATTTCCGTGGTGTTTGCTCATTTACATCACTGTTTAGTATCCGGATGTATTTATCCGTTATCCGGGGGCCCCTAAGCAAACATTTGTCAAGGGTATATTCCTGGAATTGCTGGGCGATACGGTTTATATATCTTCAGCTTTCCTCTATAATTCTAAGCTTTCTTTCAATGTGATTTTACATCTTAATTAGAGCCCATCTGGTCAGTGTATCTGTCATCTCAATTTTCATTTTTCTAATTGCTGATGAGGTTGAGCACCTTTTCCTATGTCTACTGGCCTCCATCATTTCTTAATTTAATAATCAACATCTCACTAACTGGGATTTTCTCTCTCTCTCTCTCTCTTTTTTTTTTTTTTTTTTTGTATGCCACATTCTTAGGCAGCAAGTAGCTGACCATTTTCCAATCAATTTGGAACGATTTCATTGCAGTGATTATAAAACTATCATATCAACTTTGCTTCAGTTTTAACCAGTCATTGAAGCAGCCTCCAAAAGATGGAATGTTGGGGGCGGGGGGGGTTGTTATATCTACTGCCTGACATGATAAAGAAATGTTTTCAAATCCCAGCCTGTATCTAGTCCTTCAACTTACCATGGTGAAGTTGTACAAGGATAAATGATGACACTTGAACTCATCTGCCACAAAAAGAAGCCTGTTTAATGCAGAAATTGAGGACTTAAGATTCATCAATGCAGGGCATTATGATAGTAGCTTCTTGAGTTGGTTTCTATTTTCTGAGTGGAATTACAGCCTTTGATATTTAGGGTAACACTAGTATTCTCTTCTTCTAACTGAAAGAGCCCTAGAATGTCAGAATAAGAAAGATGTAGTGTGCTATTCTGTTTCTTATAGAGGCATTCATTAACTATTTATCTCCCATGCCCCAAATGGTCAAGGGCAAGCTACACTGTCACTGATGAAGAGCATTTTCTGAAAGAGTCTCTATTTTGCAGAAATGTGCCCTGCTCTGCATAACCTTGAGTGTGCAGAGTGGAGCCTCCCTGTACCTGGCGCTAATCTTTTAATCCTCTTAGATCATTTGGTTTATTGTCCTAATCTACCTGCTTTCATTGTCTTTCTATTGCAACTCAAAAAGAATCTAGCAAGTACTAGAAAATACTTTTATAAAAGGAATTTTGGATTGCTAATTGCAGTAGATATAAACTTAAATGAAGCTGTTTTCATTTCTTTCTCAAATTCCGTGGATGTATATCCATCTTCTAGGGGTTTTTTTCTCCTTTATGAAAAAGAGATTTCCAAGACCAATGCACCAAATAAGTATGCTATTAAAGTACATAACTCTAGAGGATGAAAGTCAAACTATTCAAAGTACATAATTGCACAAACAGCAAAGAACTTGTTCAAAGGCCTGTATCTTATGGGGGCTTTTTGTTTATTTTGCTTTTTCCTGTCCTTTTCAGAGTGAATACCGGACATACCAGGGAGCACTAAATTCAGTCTATAAAGGAAAAACACTTTGTGTGAAATGTGATGTAAAAACAACTAGCCAACTGTCACTTAGATGAAAATAAAACCAATTGTTTGGCCCAAATGGAATAATAAATTCAGTCAGAACAGCTGCTTCGTCTGGCTGTTGTCTAAGTGTCTTCGAGAAGCATATTAGAGAAGTAGAACAGCCTCAACTATGTTAAGACATTTACTCTTTATCAGAGGTGTCTGCATGAGGCAATCTTCCTAAATGGGTAACTACTTTTAGATTTCTAGCAAATGTTTCTGACAAGGAGAGTTTTACTTTATTTTGTATCACAATATGTTGAACTATTCTTTTGAAATCCATTTCACGTTTAAAGGAGACACAATACTCAATACAATATTCCTAGTACCTAGCACAGTGGTAAGCACTTAGTACTAACATTCACATTTTTGTTGAATAAAATAAATGAATTTTGTAGCTTATAAGATACTTCATTTTGAAGGTTTAATTTGAAAAGTATGGTATACTGATTGTTTTTAAATAAAGGTATATCAAATTTTCAGTTTAGTCAGGTTAAAGTTTTGCAACCAAGATGGGTCTAAAAGCAAAACAAGAGAATCTCTCCTGTAGTTTCTCTCCAATAGCCAGCATAAGCTTCAACAATCCAGTCAGTAGATTTTAAATTACAAAAATAAAGACTGAAGCCTTATCTCTCTCATTTATTTGAGGGAGGAGGAGTCTCTGTAATAAGATTTATAGGAAGGAAAAGTTAGCCCCCTTATCCAAATGCAGAGGGTATAACGGAAAGAACATAGAGCCTCTAGCCCCCATTCCCATTTATTCAACAAATATCGATTGAAAACCTATGTCAGGCATTGTGTCAAGAGCAAGAAAAGTAGAAAAAAAAAGGAAAAGAAAAACAAACAAAAAAACCCAGCTCTGGTCAATCTTATATTTGTTTTGAGTGTTCCATTCAGTCTTGTGTTCAAAACTCATTTTTACCACTTAACGTGACTTGATAGAAACTAAGGTCCTAAAGTCTCAACCCAACCTGTCATTTGCCGACTTTTGAAAAAGAAACAGATTTTTAAAATATTGCCCTTGTATCTTAACTTTCCTATATGAAAAACAACAGTCCAACCTGCATCCTAAGTGGCAACTCACCCCCAGTGTCAAGGAGAAATTAAAGAGTGGTGGGAATTGTGTCAGATACTAGAGGTCGTGGCCCAGGGGAAGGAGGTGGGAAGCTCACTACTTAGCTCCTGCCACATGGATATTACAGGTCCAGTGCTACAATCCTCTCCATTTTTCAACTTTTCAGAAATTTAGATTTATGTTTTAGTGTTGGAGAAAAAAATTTTAAATTTTAAACACTCTGCAAAGGCAAACAAAACACATTTGTTTTGAATTAGTTGACTGAGTAAAACAAGATCATCTTCACCAATGTGGGTGGGCAACCCTGTGAGCCAATTTCTGAAATCAATCAATCAATCAATCCTAGTTGTATTTTTCTGGAGAACCCTGTCTAATACAAATTTTGGTATTTTGATGAGATGAACATTTGAAATGGTGGGCTCAGTGAAGTAGGTGACCCTCCCCAACATGGGTGGGCATCATCCAATTCATTCAGGGTCTGAATAGAACAAAAGGCAGAGGAAGGAGGAATCCATCCTTTTTTTTTTTTTTTCCCTGCCTCACTGATCAAGCTGGGACATCTCATCTTCTTCCCTTGAATCTGCTCCCCAGATTTTCAGGCCTTCAAACTGGGACTGAATTACATCAACAGTTTTCTTGGCTCTCCAGTTTATAGATTATGGAACTTTTCAGCCTCCATAATGACATGAACCAACTTCTCATGATAAATATAGCTAGATCTACATCTACATCTACATATCTACAAATACATCTACATCTATAAATCTACAGATGTAAATATACAGATGTAGAAATAGATCTAGATATAGATCTCCTGTTGGCTTTGTTTCCTTGGAGGACCCTGACTAATACAGGTTCTTTTCTAACTAAAGTAAAAATGTCGCACATCAGGCTGACTCTGGCCAACCCAGGGAGTTTGCTGATTTCCTGTCTCCCAGATTGCATTACCTCATATAGTGACTATCAAAATCTCATTTTCACCACTGTTTCACTCTGAACATCGTACATTTTGAAGTTCTTAATTAATTTTTGGTTTAAAAGGAGCATGTTTAGGGGCTCCTGGTGGCTCAGTCGGTTAAGTGTCTGCCTTTGGCTCGGGTCATGATCTCAGGGTCCTGGGACAGAGCCCTGCATTGGGCTCCCTGCTCAGTGGGGACCCTGCTTCTCCCTCTGCCCCTCCCTCCGTTCATGCTCACTCTCTCTCTCTCTCTCTTTCTCAAATAAATAAGTAAATGATCTTTTTTTATTTTAAAGGAGCATGTTTACCATTCTTCTTTATACATATGTGTTTAACTAAAACCTGGTCCTGAACTTACCCTTTTTTCAATTTCAGTTGGTCCAATACTTACCTGAACTTGATTACTGAAAGAACAGCTCAAGCAAGAATAACCATTCCTAATGACTGCCAACTGTTTAAAAAAATTCAAAGTATTTCAAATCAATGACCTGAAACGACACTTAATAACTAGGATTTCTGACAGCCTACAAGAATAAAAAGGTTTCTTTTCTTGATCATTACACCACGTCTGTCTGTATGATGGTGAAATGGGAAGGGTTTCAATGACTCAGTTTTGTGAAACACCAAAGGGGGACAGGGAAGACAAGCGAGCACAAGGAAACTAAGAAAGATCTATGAACTTCCTTATTTCATTAAGAAGCAGAAGCGCTGAGAAATGGAAGCCAATCTCCATATTATCCAGAGGACTTTCAGCTGTCTGATACTTTTTGAAACTGATGAAATCATTTATTAATTTCCAGAAGAGCAAACTCTCTCTCGGTCATATATTCTGTAATGGAAAGATGGAGGGATATGGATAAATCAAATGGGAAAGAATCAGTAGGATATTTTTTTAAAGTACATGCTTGGCTTTGGCAGGAACCTCAAGCTTTCATGTAGTAACATTATATTTCCTTTCCTAATCAAATCTGGATTAGTGGAAATGAAAATTAGTTTCTGTTTCCTAAGCCACTGAGAGCAAAGGAGGATGGCTTAGAGCATTCTTCTGGCTAAAGCGATTGCTGTTTAACCAAGGGCAAGCCACAAAGCAGAATCCCACAGCCCAATAATCTGGAGCTCAATTTAACACACATTCTGCATAAAAGAAATCCAACACTCATGACTGAGAGAACCCAACTCAAAAGCAATAGCATCACCTTCCTTCACTCCCACCAAGTGAAAATAAACTGGAGAATGGCTAGGCTCCAAAACAGTGAGTTGCTAATCATCATGGTTTTCGCCTCTTTTAGAGGAAATGGTATGTAATCCAACGCCTGCATGTGCCTTTTCAGGAAATTGCTCATCTGTCTAATTAAGCTCTTCTTTCTCCACAGGTCTGCAGATACATTGAACCGACGTATGGCTTCCAGAAAACCTTCTTGCCCTCTTTCCATTGGTCACTGAAAATTTCTGATGTGATGGAATCTCCTTAAAGCGGATATTTTCTTTTTTTTTTTAATCTCCATTTTAAGGAGATTCCATCACCTTGTATTAATCGCTGGCTACACTTCACTGACCCTTCATTAGAAAGTGTCATTTCCTATCGGGAAGCACTTTTGAAAAAACATAAATTAAAAGGCTTAAGAGACGATGCAGGTGATTTCGTCAACCTTGTCACCGTCACGGAACATCTCACCGCTCACCGACTCCAAGTTCATATGTGCTCAGGCAAGAATGTTCCAGCCTGTTTATTTGTTTTTCCAGTGGAATAGTTATTGTACTTTGGCCTCTGTTCCTTTCTTAACACACCACAGAGAACCGGCCCTCTGTCCTATCTTCCACCAAAGAACCTTGCTTTATTTCCTGTCCTTGCCAAGTTAGTACAACCTACTTCGCTTCTGCCACAATAATTTACCGTTTCCTTCCTTCTAAGTCCGCTTCTTCATTCCAGCTTCAATTAAAGAACAATGTAACAGACATTTATGGGGTCCAATGTCAGATCCTGGGGACATGAAACAAAATAAGACGAAGGTTTTGTCCTCAAGAAGCTTGCAATCCAGTGGGAAGAAAAATGCAGAATTAACCCCAAACCTCACATTCAACAACAACAGGTGCAAAAAAAGAAAAAGGGGAAAAAAAAAAAACATGTCTTATATAAAACAGCATACTAAAGAAGCAAAGAGGAAGAAGCAAGATGTCATTATCCTCTCTACATGTGAAAAAAAAAAAACTATCATTACTTTGAAATGCTTTTATACTTTGCAAATGATACTGTTTAAATATATGGTCATACATCTGTAGTTAGAGAAGGGGGGTTAGCAAGCCTCCTCGGCCACTGACCTATTGGATCCAAAATACCTATAATAAGGAAAACTGATTCTTATTTGTAAGTTATATTCACACAGACTATAATGATAAATGAAGTTAAAAGAAACAAAGATCATAGCATTGAAGTCTATTGAAGCCAATAACCGCCCCCCACCACCACCTCAAAAAGCACACTAGAGCGATAACAGTAGAAGCCTAGAACCTAAATCTCATTCAGTTTTACCCTCCCCTTAACCCACCTGGAATCAAAACTACACAACTTCTTAGAGCTGTTGAAAGGCATCACAATAGAGATAATTATGGGCCTTCAAGCAAATCTCTGAATTTGAGATTTAACATTCCAGTAGTTCTGGAATGCTTTCGGCTCTATTCATGCACACCAAAGTAGTTGGGAGAGGATTTAGTTCATCTCAGAGTAACCCAAGCCTGTAGGTTCCTTTTTTTTTTTTTTTTTAAGATTTTATGTATTTATTTGACAGAGAGAGACACAGCGAGAGAGGGAACACAAGCAGGGGGAGTGGGAGAGGGAGAAGCATGCTTCCCACGGAGCAGGGAGCCCGATGCTGGGCTCGATGCTGGGCTCGATCCCAGGACCCTGGGATCATGACCTGAGCCAAAGGCAGATGCTTAACGACTGAGCCACCCAGGCGCCCCAGTCTGCAGGTTTCTAACAACTGCTCCATTTACAGGGTCAGAGCGGATCCAGGCAAAACCAGTTCCGTTCCATTCAACAATTATTTGAGCCCAGGGGGAGTCCTTAGTTTGTGAACCTGCATGATGCCCCATCTCACAATTACCTGGTTGCTTAGGGAAGCAAAGAGACATCGTAACACAAAAATATTCACAAAGAGGCAGACTGATCTCTTGTAATACTAGTCGCCACTTACCCTGCACTTGGCCCAGCTTCTATCTCCACCCATCACATCAATACCAAGTCCGAGTGATGGTGTAGTTGTTGTAGACATTTACAAATAATGCAAATGCAATGTGCTAGGTTGCTAGGCAAAATGGCAAACATTGCAAAAGTTGTAGTATTTCATAATATGGATGAAAGTGATGTTGGAAAACTTCTTGGATCACACACAAAAAAATGAATTGGCAGAGGCGAATCTATTAAAATTTAATGAATAGGAAATCAACAAGGATACTGGTGTGATAGGCATGGCAAAAAAAGAATTATTTGATAAAAGGGATTAAGAAAGTCCTTTAGGATAATTGACAAAGCCCTCACTTAAGGCAAAACAACCTCAAGTGTAATAACATTGCAAAATGTATACATATGTTAAGTGAAGATTTCAATACTGCTGTCATATAATTTTGTGTGAAAAATTAGGCTGAACAAGAATGATCAGTATTTGATTCATCTCTATTTTCTTAAAATGCTAAATATACTTTTTTTTTTCTAGTAATGGATATAATTTTCTCTTTGTTTTACAGTGGCCATGTTAAACTTAATGAAAATGGGAAGCATTAACAAGGTTCCGGGGAAGGTGGACACTATTTTCAGGAGAATAGTTTGACAATATCTATCAAGATTTTTTTTTTTTTAAGATTTTATGTATTTATTTGACAGAGAGAGACACAGAGAGAGAGGGAACACAAGCAGGGGGAGTGGGAGAGGGAGAAGCATGCTTCCCACGGAGCAGGGAGCCCGATGCGGGGCTCGATCCCAGGACACTGGGATCATGACCTGAGCTGAAGGCAGACGCTTAACAACTGAGCCACCCAGGCGCCCTCAAGACTTTTTTTTTTGATTGAAGTCTAGTTGACACACAATATTACATTAGTTTCAGGTGGACAAAATAGTAATTCAACATCTTATACATTACTCTCTGCTCACAAGTATAGCTACCATCAGTCACCCTACAAGCCTATTACAATACCATTGGCTGCATTCCCAATGCTGGACCTTTTATTCCCGTGACTTACTCATTCCATAACCAGAAGCCTGTGTCTCCCACTCCCCTTCACCCATTTTGCCCATCCCCCCCACTCCCACCCCTCTGGCAAGTCTCAGTTTGTTCTCTGTATTTATAGGTCTGATTCTGCTTTTTGTTTGTGTAGTCATTTGCTTTGTTTTTTGGGGGGGGGGTTCCACATATAAGTGAAGTCACATGCCATTTTCTTTCTCTGACGTATTTCTAAAGTGCTAAATACAATGTAACTTAAATTTATTTAAATATAAGTAAGAATAAACAAATTATCACTAGGAGATTTAGTTTCCCTTTGAAGACACAGATCCAATCATGGTTCTTTTAATTATTTAAAAAAATATATTTTAAGTAGGTTCATTTTCAGGAGCTTTAAATATATATATATATATATATATGTGTGTGTGTGTGTATATATATATATATATATATATATATATATATATATATAATTTTCCTTGGATGATGAAGACCCATTCACTGTTGCAGCCATGGCCCTTGCCCTGAGGAAGCTTTTAAAATCCTGCCAGGCGGCCTCACCAATCAAGTCACTGGTGAGCACTGTGACAGCAACCAGAGCAGAGGGATTCATCTGAAGGTAACACACACATACCCAGGGTCAATTCACTTCGTGCTGATGGGAGGGTTTTGCTCCTAATTTTAAGCGAGGCTTTTCCTACGATTAAAAGGAAGGCCCTACACACTAAATTCATTTTCCCAGGACTAATGAAAGAACATCCATCAGAGAAAAAAGCCTCTAAGTGTTGAATTCCAGTTTATGAGCCTCAGGTGGCTAAGGATGAGGAGAGGTCAGGTGCAATGCTATGAAGCCCCCAAATCAGCCTTTGGGTAGAGAAAACAGCCTCCTCCACCCCAAATGCCCTGGCCCTCGGGGCATGGACATTTTTCCAGAACTCTATTGGAAAAGCACGGCTCTACCATAAGCTACCATAAACTACAAAGTCCTCCATGGGAATCGATTTCCGATCAACCCTTTTCTTCTGAAGAGGTATCCTTATACAATATAAAGAGCCTAGATGTTTTGGAGTCAGACAGACTGAGCTTCAAATTCCACCTTTGTATTTCAAAGCCTTAGCTTCAACGTCTGTGATATAAAAGTAATAAAATCAACCTCACGCAGCGGCCAAAGGACAACAGAGGAAGCCGGGACTCTGAATGCGCAGCAATGTGCCAGCTTCCTAGCAGGCATATTTTTAGAAAGAAGTTCGTTCCCACCACTTCCCCCATGACAAGAGAGATTATGGGGAAGCGTAAGCCCTCTGGCACCTGGTGGGAAAGGAGGAAGTGAAAGGCGATTAAGGGAGCAAAGAGAAGATGGAGAGGGTGAGGCTGACTAACTTCACTGGCACCACCCCCCACCCCTCCCCATGGTCCCGCCTCACCCACAACTGCTTCTCCTCTCACAGGGATGAGGGATGAGAGCTATGTGTCAGACAGAAAGTACAAACTCAGTGCATCTGACTCAGAAACTGGGCCAAGCTGCCCCGAGCAGATAATAAATACAATCACCCTGATCTAATTCAGAGGCCTCAGAGTTCGGCCACTCCTGGCTGAGAGGTTCTCCTATTCCTGGTAGGAAACCCATTCCAGCCTGCATGTGATGGTTGCTAATGGTTTTCTAATCTCAGTGGCAAACCTTTCATGAATGAGATTTGGGGTGTGTGTGTGTGGGGGGGGTGCTTTAAGATGGTATGTAAAAGGAGGTCTTTTCCAGAACTTGAAAAAAACAGATATTCCACAAAACACTGGCCAACGTTTACGTTAGTCTTTCTCTTCAAGGTCTGAGCACTTTCATCTACAATCAGTCAACAAATATTTATTAAACCCTGAAACTATTTGCTGTGCCAGGCACGGTGAGTAACACAGAAGAGGTGGAAGGTGAGGGTGCAGATTCCACTCTCAAGAAAACTACAACCAGCTTGGGCACACAAGCCCTACCCCTGTGTGAAAGAAGTGGTCAATGGGACAAAACACAAACGTCTACCCTCCCATGACGGTATGCGAGAATGCCTCCTGCCTCAGAACTGTCGTGACACTCAGATACAGTGATACACCGAGGGCTCCTTGCAGGAACATGTGTGCTGGACAAATTCATTCTCCCTTCCGCCTCGGAGAAAATCTAGGGCAGAGCAATGTCAAAGCCAAAGCAGCAGGCAGTTACAAGGAGGAGGTTATCAACAGCTAATGCTGCTGAGAGATTTTGACAAAAAGGAAGTTACAACTGACCTTTTAGAGAACTGCTTCTGAAGTGTGATGAAGATCAAAGTCAGTTAATAGCAAAGAGTTAGGAAAGGAAGGCATATCTAGGAAGTGTAGCCAACAGGCATAAAATATAACTTTGAGAGGCTTGGAAGGGAAAAGGAAGACAGAGAACCATAGGATCTAGTGATGGTCATTTGGTTTCTTTTTTTTTTTTACAAGATGGAGCTCAGCTTAAAAGGTTTTTCTGCAAAGGGGGAAAGAAAATATTCTAGAATCTTCCACGGCTCTAATCTGAAGCCAGCGAGGCAACCACATGGCATCATGTCTCCAAGGAACTCAAAAATAGGTGAAATCAATTTCTTTTTTCTTTTTAATAAAAAAATTCTAAAATAAAAATAAAATAGCTTCCCCAGGACTTTTTTAAAAATATATTTATTTCATCAGGATTCAATAGAACAAGGCAGACAAAGATAGAGGTTAATTAGTTTTATCTGCAGGAAAGTTAAGGGACTTTTGCCTAGGATCTTACTAATCTTTGTTAAAATTAATAAGAGTTAGTTTATACTTTAAGCCAATAAACATTGACTTATTATATTGGTTTTTTTATATCCCTCCTATGGATATAAAATAAATGTTATAAGAAATATAAAGCTGTTCATGCCCTCTGGAGACTTCAACTCAATAGAGACAACAGAAAATGTACACATAACTTGTGTATAAAGGACACGGTGACCAATTTAATAAAACACTAAAGATACTAGGTGGAGGAAAGAGAATGAAGGTAATTCTGGGCTGGGGGAGAGCGGGGTTTTCCTGAAAGAAAGATGGACTTGAGTTTTGAAGAGAACACAGGAGTTTCTAAGGCAGATATGGCAGAGCCAAAGAGGGGGTGAGGGGAGGCACAGTTCCACCGGAGTCCAGGCAGGAAGAAGGAACCAACAAAACCAAGGGTAACGAGGACAGTCAGAAACAAGACACCCTATGTAACGGAGTGAAGGGACGGTTGAAACATCAAGTACACACAAATGGACTTGCCTACATGCAAACCCTCTATGTGGAATATCTGCACCTCTAGGCCTCTCTGTCTCATTCATTATTGCATTATTACTCATGCCACTGTTTCCTAACTTCATATTTCAGCTCTAGGGTCTATTTTTTTTCCCATTGTACTCATACAGCAAAAAGAGGAAATAACTCATCCAGCAGTGGGGATTTCTTAGTAGGGTTTTGAAGAGAGATGCTGGGGGTGGCTGACTCTGCCAAAATGTTTCCTTTTTCTCTTGCTGTTTGTCAGATATTGCTGTTGAGCAACCCTGGTGAGTGTCATCAACATGCAATCTCATCTGATTTATCTTCCTTTACTCACTCAAACTCAGCCCTTTGCCCCCTTTTTTTCTGGCTCATTTAGAGTTTCACAACCTCTTACCTTTAATTGCTGAGTAAGTGTAACACATTATGTATCTGGCATCAGATATAAGCTCCAAGGAAAAGGACTCACAGTCACGAACATAGCTGGGGCTGTCCTTTATGCCTTCATTTTTTGCTTTGCCATTATTTCATTTTAAAATTACATTTCTATTTTTCTCACAGATTCTGATTCAAAACAATAAATTTTTGTGGCTGTCTTTTCCTCCAAGTCCCACCCTTCTGAAATGTGGATGACTGAAATAAACATTCTTGTGAGCTCCAGAGAGTCCCTAGCCTCAGTCCCTCCAGAGACCCATAAAAAAATTCCACACCGATAAACCATTGGTACAAGTGCAGGCAATGGAATATTTGGGTCTAATGGGATCCTAAAACTAGCTTTCAATCACACAGATAGGAGAAATGAACCTCATTTGTAGGTCAAAAGCATTTACAGAGTCCTAGAGGCAGGGCCGCCATGGTTCCCTCCTCTACCCCAATAACACAGATACGGGGCCTTTATCCTTTATCCCCAAATAATCCTTTCTATGGATCAACCAAGAACACTCTCCCTTCTCCCCCAATTTCTCCTCTATGCATCCATCTCGATAGGAAGAAAAATGATTTGGGCTTTGACAGAGGTTTCTAGAGCAGAATTCCAGATCCCATTGTTAAATAAATATATGAAGTTTGAGCCCAGTGAAAGATATGGCTGTACTAAAAATGGCTAAATAAAGCAGGAAAGAAAAAACTAGACAACATGTTAATACTTTCAACAGTGTATAGCTTTTACAGACCCTTCCACTCCATGCCAGGTGTGGACTCACAAACTCAGGGGCGACAAGCATTTTTAAAGCATTCAAACCAGGAAGGACTGTAAATACATTATAACATTTCCAGGACCTCCCTTCACATCCCTGGATGCAAGTGGGCCAGTCTACCTATTATCTTTTTATATAAATATCTTCTCTTGCCCACAAATCCTGAAAGGGTCAAATTCTGGGAAGTCACTTATCTCTGTCAACATACAAAGGAAGCACCTGCTGTAAGATGTTTCCTGCCTGAGGCCATCTTTGCTTCCAAGTGGCTGCTATATCCACAAAGCCTTCAATAGCACCTGGAGCTTAGTAGGAGATCAGCAAATATTTGCTGAATATTGAAGAAATTGACAAATAAAAAGGTCTCATTGTTGGTGAAGTGTTCTCTTAAGTGCCTACCTGGCCACAAGTAGGAACAAGTAGCTGCAACAACCAACCTCTATTCTCTCTGAATCCTTTTGCCATTTGCTTTTTTTTAGGCTTCCAAGTGTTCTAACCTTTTGAGTTCTAGCCTGGATTTGGCCCATAGGCACTAAGTAGACGAGCAACTTTTATGGCTAGCTTGGAATTAGACTGCTTATTAAGATGGCTTCAACATTTCACCACCTGGCTTATCTTGGTTCTCATAGTCCCCAGTCCTACATTCCAGAGCTACATGGAGAGAAATCCAAATGTAGCATGTTGATATAAAAGAGTGACTAGATGGAGGGTTATGAAATGTGACAGCCAGGCTCTAAAATGTCTTCCGATGGTCTCTGCCTTCTGGGCTCCATGTCCTTATATGATCCCCTCTTCTTGAGGATGGGCCAGACTTATGGCTGGCTTCTAACAAACTGAATACTGTAGAAGTGATAGTGTATCAGCACCAAGATTCGGTTATAAAAGAGTGCTGATTCCATTTTATTTCCCTCACTCTCTCATCACCTGATCTGGGGAAAGCCAGCTGTCCTGTGGAGCGGGCTACTGGTGAAGCTCCTGTGAAGGAACAAAGGCCTCCAAGCCAACAGCCAGTGAGGAAGTGAGGTCTGCCGACAACCACCTGTGTGAGCTTGAAGATGGATTCTTCAGCCCCAAGAAAGCCTTCAGATGGCTGCAGTCCTGGCCAACAGCTTGACTGCCTGCCACCTCATGGGAACCCGTGAGCCAGAATTATCCAGCTATGACAGCCCAGGTCTCTGACCCACAGAAATGTTGGAAAAAAAAATGTTTGTTGTTTTAAGCTGTCAGATTTGGGGGTGGTTACATAGTTCTAGAGAACAATACATAAAACTGGAGGTCAGAGAATACTTTCTTAAAGGGCCAGATAGTAAGTATCTGGGGATTTGCAGGCCATGCTCTGTCTGTTGCCTTCCTCAGTTCTGCCATTGAAGCCCCAAAGCTGTCAGAGACCATTTGTAAGTGAATGCACATGGCTGTCTGCCTATAAACTTAATTTACAAAAATAGTCAACCAGTGTGTGGGCTATCATGTGCCAGTCTATGCATTAAACCAATGTATTTGCAGTCTGTATAGTGTCTTAAGTTTCATTGTCCTGAAGCTACCCTATCAAGAAACAAACATGGTCAATTCAGATCATAGAGTTTCTTCTATAATGTGAAGGGGATAGCCTTCCCTATCATTACTTTTAAGATTACTATTAAAAAATGAGGTTGGGGGCACCTGGGTGGCTCAGTTGGTTAAGCGACTGCCTTCAGCTCAGGTCATGATCCTGGAGTCCCCGGATCGAGTCCCGCATCGGGCTCCCTGCTGAGCGGGGAGTCTGCTTCTCCCTCTGACCCTCCCCCATCTCATGCTCTCTCTCTCTCTCTCTCTCTCATTCTCTCTCTCAAATAAATAAATAAATAAAATCTTAAAAAAAAAAAAATGAGGTTGGGCTACTCTGGGCAAATCAAGCAAGATGCAGGGAAAGTCCCTTCCAGAGGTGAAAAACAAAAATCCAGAGCTTTTTAATCCCAGGAGAGTTTAGAAGGAGAATGGAGAGAGGCAGTCTGAAGAGAGAAGGTGTTCAGCTTCTACAAATCCTAAGCAAACACTATGGACAGAAATGAGGGAAATGCTTTAGATACATCTAGATAAGCACAAGAATTCTAAGAACTTCAGAATGGGTCACCCAGTTGCCTGGATATAGTGGAAGGCTCAAAGCTGCAAGAACTCCTGAGCCATTTAGACCAAAGTGGCACAAGACAGCTCAGCATTGGTTAAAGGAGACTGAAATAAGGCTTATGCCTCGCATGGACTTGACACAGAATACAGAAGATACAAAAGTGTCATGTGGCCCCACAGTAGTTGCAGAAGTGCTAACACCCCTTGGTCAGCAAAGTCTTGGGCAGGCTAAGGATGGGACCTCCTTGACCAGAGGTAATAACAGGTCTAATATAGGCAGCAAGGGAAGAGACTAGATTTTTACTTCTTTTTCCTCTCTGGAAAAGATTCTGCATCTTACTTTTCTTTCTCCCCAAGTACCATTCTCCTAGTGCATGCTCATAGGTCAGAAGGACTAGCTATAACACCAGCACATTTAACAGAGTCCAACAAGCAAAGATTATGGAAACAGATCCATAACCAAATGTTTATAGATAAGCCCCCTCTCCCTCATTCCCAAGAAGCTATATGAGCCCCTCCCACCCCGTAGGCCTATGGGCCACCTTGAGTAAAACAAGGAAAGGGAAATTAACTCTGGGAATACAAACATTTACCCAAAAGAGACCAAGTGACCTCAACATACAAATCAGAAGGGGTTGAAATACTTTTACCTGATGAATTCACATTGTTTTTCCTGCTAGCCAGAGGTGTGGGGGTCTCATGAGAAGTTTATCTCAACTATTATATTAGTCTTCTATTGCTGCCATAACAAATCGTCATAATCAAGGTGGCTTAAAACAACACAAATTTGTTACTTTACAGTCCTGAGTCAGAAATCTAACATGGGTCTTACTGGGCTAACATCTAGGTCTCAGAGGCTATTTCTTTTCTGGAAGATCTATCCTTTCATTTTCCAGCTGCTAGAAATGGCTTCCATTCCTTGGCTCCAGGATCCCTTCTCCCATCTTCCAAGACAGCAATGTAGCATCTTCCTGACCATGTATTCATCATCACATCTCTTTCTGGCACCCAGTTTAGAAGAGTTCTCCGTTTTTAAGGATTCATGTGATTACACTGGACCCACCTATGTAAGGTAACAAATGCACAAATTCCATCTGGACATCTTGGCGGGGGAGTAATATTCTGTCTGCCACAGCTATGGAAAATAAAAGAGCAACATTCCATTTCAATTTGTGCTATCAGTAAATTTGGGACCCTGATGATAGTAGTACCCAATATTTAAGTATAATTTATATCCTGCACATATTGTAATGTAGAAACTTCCCAAATACAACACATTCGGCACAAGTAGCTAATTCCTTAAACTTCTCAACTAACCTTGAATTAAAAATCTTGGGAAAAAATACATAAACTATGTCTATTAGTGACAACAACTTCACTCAAAAACAAATAAACAGAAACAAAAAACAAAAAATCATGGGCTCTTATAAACGTTCACCTAACCAAAAGCACATTTCCCTATAGAATTCCAAACAAAAAGGTATGAGCCCTATGTAACCAGTAAGAGGTAGATAAGACTCTTCCGGGAAAGGATCTTAAAAAACCCCTAAAGCGGGGCGCCTGGGTGGCTCAGTCGGTTAAGCGACTGCCTTCGGCTCAGGTCATGATCTCAGGGTCCTGGGATAGAGCCCCGCATCAGGGTCCCTGCTCGGTGGGAAGCCTGCTTCTCCCTTTCCCACTGCCCCCTGCTTGTGTTCCCTCTCTCGCTTTCTCTCTCTCTGTCAAATAAATAAATAAAATCTTTAAAAAAAAAAAAAACCCTAAAGCCCTGGTTTGCTTCGATTGAAACCTAATAAGTCAGTATGACCTGTTACTAAAATAGGCAACCTAGTTAATTACTGAATGGCATCAAACATGTAAATCATATAAAAGACTCCTACCAGAATAACACATAGTGTTAAGAATAACACTTACTATAAATTACGTGCACTCTAAATGAACTAATAATGCCATTATTATAAACATTAATGCATGCATATTGCTTGAGAATTTTGTGTCCATATGGTTTTTGGAGTGCTTGTTTTTTGTTTAGGGGCTCTTTTTAGTTTTCAGATGAAGACTATTATCTAAATTGAAGCCATATTATGAGAATTATTGTTATTTTTTCTAGCCATCTCCTATTACTAGAATTTTTTAAAAGATGTTCAATAATCAACTATTGATTCAAATAAAACTGTTGTTGTTGTATATGACTGCCTTATCTCAAATGAGTTTTTAAACATAGGGTTTACCATAAGTTAGACCAGTTCCACAAAATGATGTTCCAAATATAGAGAAGAACACAGTATTTGTATTTGGCAGTGAGCATACTAGAAATTCCTTCTGAAAAATCAAATGTTTGGGGTTGATATTGGTTGTGGTCATCGTCGGTGTCAGATACATTGACAGACTTGTATTTTTCTGAGGTCTTACAGCCACTAAAAATAAGCACATTTTTTTTAAATTATAAAATATCCAACTTAATGCAGTCACATGAAGGCCGGTTGTCGTTGTTTTGTTTTGTTATTTAGCACTAAGAGGAATTCTCTTCAGTCTTTTCCCAAAGCTTTTTTTTCAGGCAAGCCTTTATCCATTCTACAGAAACTTTCCTCAGAAAGTGATCAGAAGGAGGGAAAGGATCAACACATACTTTTTAATTATTACCTACATTTCTGCAACTTTTCATCTTCTTCTTTGTCCAGTCACCTGAAAACACACAGAGATGGATGCAATCAGGTCACTGGACAAAAACTAGCCACTTACAATGAATAAGATAGCATCATGTGGACATATTTTATATGAGATACCTTCAAGCAGCCAGACCAAACATGGACAAAGAAAAGAGGAAGGTTACAAAGGAACATAAGAAATGTAGAAATAAATATTGGGGAAAGGTCAAGGAAGGAGAAATGGTTCAACTGGGGAGCAGGGATTTGGCATTTGAGTGAGCCATTTACAGACAGGAGGCTGTAATGATTGAGGGGAAAGGTTTATCAGTCATCCGGAACAGCAATATAAATTCTTCATTTTGCAGAGAATCAGAAGCTAATGATATCCCTATCTTTAGCAAAATGTAGCAGATACAGATCTTAATGACCACATGGAGTAATAGAAAGAGCATAAGGTTTGGGTATAAAAAGACACGGGGAATGAGGAGTGTGGTCCAGTAACCACGTGGTCACTGACAATCTTAGTACTTTAGAGAAATTACTTCACCTTTGTAAGCCTCAGTTTAACATTCTGTAAACATTGAGAGAAATAAAAAATAAGTTGGCAGCATTGTTTGTATTTGTAAGCAAGAAGTGTAGTTCCTGGTACAACATGTTATGTTTGAAATTAATGTTAATTTTTCTATCATTATAGAGTTTCTCCCTAGCAAAGATACCACAGACCTAAGTACTTCCTTATATGTAGATAAATTTCCTCTTTTAAGATTACTCTGCATCTAACTTCTAAATTCTCATTCTAAAATTAACTCTGGGATCTGGAGACTAGAATAATAGAACTCTCACATGACATTTTTCCAGGAGCAAGCTACTGAAAAACTGCTAAATATAGAGTATGCAAAAACGAGGGATATGGAAAATCATGGACATATAGGAAAATTATGGCTATAAAATTTCAAAATCACATTGCAAAATGCCAAATGCTGGAACTTCCTATAAAGCTTAATTGTGTTTATTTCAAGGAGAAATACTTTGGAAAGCTGGGTTTGAGAAGTTCCTCACATTTTGGCCTACCACTTCCAATTATGCTGGAAATTCACTATCAGTCCTCACACTGGAGATGTATCATTATCTAAACAATCATTTCCATTTCACAGAAATCCCAGGACTGTTTTTCTAACAATTGAGCCATAACAGAGCTGTTCCCATGGTTACCAAGAGTTCTAATTTCAGTTCCTCAATATGCGTTTTATCATGTAAGATTGTACAATGTTTCAGAACAGGCCACTCTTAGTTCCACATGCTCTTTCTATTATTTTTCTCCAAGTTTCTCACACCCAGTCCCCATTTAAGCTTCCTGTTTTGCACACTTTTTGACTAAAGTTTGTGTAACCAACCTATACAGTGATCATGTTTCTGGCCAATAAATTCAAAGCAATGGAGGAGTTCAGGGACAGAAATTGGACAGAGATTACAAGAATCAGCTCCTCATCATTCTCCATGGCCCTAGATTTAGCCATAATCCTGGTGGTAAGGGAAAGAACCACATGAATCCCAGACGATGGGGTCCTCAGTGATTCAGTGATGCCATTTTATCTCAGTTAAGTATCTTGACAACAAAGAAATTTGATGCTCACAGCTCTGAGAAGTGCTTTCTCTAGAGATTAGAGTCTTACATTAGAGTCCATAGAATGGACTTCAAAGGTATTCAAGTGCCTGAAATTATGTGTAGGGGGGCGTATGTGTGTGCGCATGCATGTCACTTCATGTAACTGAGGGAATTCAGCTGGGGAGGGGGGTGGGGAATATCCATAGTCTTAATCAGATTTTCAGAAACACGTGTACAGCAAAGATGGTTTAAAAGAACACTTCTCTTGGACAAGATCTGTGTTTTAAGAAAGCACTTGAAAGGGCCAAGTTTTTAATAAAAATAGTTTGGTAAAATTATTATTATATCCTCAGTCATTGAGGGGGTATTAAAATTAGGTATAAAATTTTTGGGAACTCAATGTGAAAATGAATAATAAGACTCATGGAGATGTTCTTCTTCTTGGATCCAGTCACTAAATGGTAAGGAATATATTTTTAGGGAAAAATTCAAGAAGGCAAAAAAGTAAAGAGATATTCATTTTGATATTATGAATGATAAGAAAAAAATTAGAACCCAATATTAGAGACTGGTTGAATAAATAATGTAACATCAACACAATGAAACAGTATAAGGCTACAACTAAGAAGACATCAGACATTTCTATAGGAAAATATAAAACATTTATGATGATATACTAAATGAAATCACAAATACATGTATGAGTAAAATGATTATAAAATATGTAAGCATTTGAATAATCATTTTCAAAATAGTTGCACTAAAGTAATGAGATTTGTGTGATTTTGCTATTTTAAAATCCTCCCAAATTTTGATATCCCATCAGGTCAATGTTGAATTAAAAATAAAACAGAAACTTCTGTTTAAACATGACAATTTGATGATACATTTTTGACCTTCACTTCCTTCACTCAGATGACACTGGAGATATGGAAAAAGAAAGGGAATAAATATATAAGGAAAATGAGGACAGAGAAGGAAATGGCAGCATCAAAATTTTGAAATCTATGAAGCCAACAAATGAGAGTGATTAACATTAAAAAGGGGGAAAATTAAACATACACCAGCAATGGAATAAAATCAGGAATAAGCTTGAACCCTGGAACATTTCAAGATCAAAGACAGTTTTTACATCTAAAAGAGAGGTAAAGATAGTGGCTGAAACAGATATTTGAAAGCAACTTCTGGATCAGAGCCAAAAACAATTAGACCCATTCCCTGCCCAATTCACCTTTCCCAACCTATTCAGCCAGAGAACTTCCCCTTCCCCACCTAACAAAAAACTATTCTTTAGAAGGATTGAAGCAGAGCCATCCTATATTATGAACAGCTGAAGTCAGAGGTGACATACTGAAAATAAAGTTTAAGTGACATATCAAAGAGTAGGGTCCCTCACCCCATCCTCACTCAACCTCCTGAATGCACCAATAACCTGATTAGATCCCTGGGTGGGACATCTTAGGATGACCAGCCTATGAGAGAAAAATCTACAAATATTGATGGTTGTGGTTCCCCCAATAAGACATCCCAATTGAATAATCCTGGAATAAAGTCCATCAGATCTTCCAAACAGCTTTTTGTGCATCAAACTTAAGTATGAATGGACACCCAGAGGACACAAGGCATTTGAGGAAAACTTTGAGCATAAGGGACAGTAACCAAAACAAACAAAAGAGACTGGGAGGGATGAGACAGGGTAGAGACAGAAAAATTCTTCTCCAAACAAATATCCCCAGAGAGATAAGAAAAGATATTGTAGCCAAGGAACAAAAGGAAAGATGCTATTTTTAACAGAATGTTAAGGATATAAACAAGAGTTCTTGAAATTAAAAATCTGATATTAGAGGGGCGCCTGAGTGGCTCAGTCGTTAAGCATCTGTCTTCAGCTCAGGTCATGATCCCGGGGTCCTGGGATCGAGCCCCGCATCAGGCTCCCTGCTCCGCAGGAAGCCTGCTTCTCCCTCTCCTGCTCCCCCTGCTTGTGTTCCCTCTCTCGCTGTGTGTGTGTGTCTCTCTCTGTCAAATAAATAAATAAAATCTTAAAAAAAAATCTGATTTTAGAAGTTTAAAATATAGGAGTAGGATTGGAGGGTAAAGTGAAGACAGCCATCTAGAAAGTAAAACAAAGGACAAAGAGTTAGAAGACAAGAAAACAAGCCAGAATGTCCAACATTTAACCAAGAGAAGTTCTAGATAAAAAAGAACAGAGAAAAGAAAGGACAAGAGTTTGTTAAAGAAATAATCCAAGAAAAGTTTCCAAGAACTGAGTTTGAAAGTGCCCATCAGATTCTCAATACAAGAAATAAAGAAAAAATCCACATCAAGGTGTAAAATCATGAATTTTTAAAATACCAAGAGTGAAAGATCTCAGATCTTCCCAGAAAGAAGCAGATCAGAAGCCAAGAATCAAAATGACCTGATTTTCCAAAGGCAATCCTAGTGCGAAAGTAATGCTTTGAAAGTCATTTCTAAGAGAAAATGATATATAATATTGAAGTCTATACCCAGATAAATTATTCATCAAGAGTGGGAATAGGCTTGAAAGGTCTCAAAAGTGTACTCCTCATGCTCTTTTTCTCTGGAACTAGTGGAGAGGATAAACCAAGAAAGAGGAACCAGGAGATGGGAACCAGGAAACAGTGTCCAACACAGGAGAGAGTTGAAGGGAATTTCCATGATGATGATGATAAAGGGGGATCCCAAAGACACAGCAGTGCAGCTAGACCTGGGAACATCAAATCTCCCCATCCAAGAGGGATAACTTCAATGCTTTTAAAAGAATTTAAGAGATTTTTTGATGTGTTTGAATGCATTGAGAGAGGGTTTATAATTCTGGCAAAAAAGTGTGGCATTGAATTGAGATAGGTACTTGGAAAATTAAACAAAGGAAAAAACTAGACAGCGATAACTCCAGGAAAAAAAAATATGCAAAAAGGAAATAAAAAGAGAATACACAGCATAGTTCATTTGTGAATGAAGTCTATAAGTTAAAAAAATGTAAACATTGAATATTGATTTAATTTAAAAGAAGGTAAGATTGTATTTGGAAAATGGGGGAGGAGAAGTGTTTCAGTGGAGAGGGGGAAGAGGCATGTATTACAAAAGTAAATCCTTGGCTTCGGAGTCAAAAACTAATAGCATCATTTTAGAAAAAAAAAGTCACTGTAAGCATGTTACTAGAAATGTGGAAGCAAATACTAGAAGTAATAAGTAGAAGAACTTAAAATAGAAATGAAAATTGAGGCTACAGAGGAGTTGGGGAGGTGACTGATGTTTTTGGAAGTAAGTCTTACTGACTTTTTAAATCTATTTATATGTATAGCATGTCCAGAATGAAGAAAATAAAGCCAGGAAAAGAAAGCAATGATAAAACAGGTAAAATAGAAGGAGAAAGGAAAAACCAAGTGCTTTCCTAGATTCAATTTTATAGAGGTTGACTATTCCAGCTGGCATTCAAATGGAAGCTTCCATTAATACTATAAAATGAAATCAGAAAAAAAGACTAAAATTATTAAGAAAAAAAAGACTCATAAAAGGAATTTTCCAGGAATAAGGACATGAATATTTCAATAAAAACTTCTACTAAGTGCCCTGGATGATGAAGGAAAAACACTCCGACTTAGATGCATCATTTAAACATTTTTTAGAACATGAAGGATAAAGGAAAATCCTAAAAGTATCTACATAGAGAAAAACACAAATAGGACTAAGGCTATTATCAGATTTCACAAAAGCAACCCTGACTTTATTTTCTTTATTCTGCTCTTAGATTTGCTTTTCTTTTTTTCCTCCTAACATTAATATAAAAGATTATATTTTATCCTTCTCTTTAACTAATGAAAACATTGCAAAGTTATACATGTAATTATGTTTAAAAGCCAATAGTTAATAAAACACTTTAAAAAACAGCAGTCACAATGGGAAAAAAAATGGCTTTAATGATAAGGAAAATAATTTTAAAACTAAAGTTCTGTATCTAGCCAAATTAGCAATGAAATATAATGTAGAATAAAAGCATTTCAGACATACAAAGACTCGGAATGTTTGTTTCCTATACATCCTCTCTTAGGAAGTTACTTAAGGATGTTTTCCAGGAAAACAAGGGAGGAAACTAAGAAAAGAAAACTTCAAGCCAAGAAATGGAGGAACTGTGCCAAAACCAAAAAACTAAATGAAACAAAACCAAGACTTATCAGTACCTGGATGAAAATTGCAAAAAGCTCAAAAGATCCATCAGTCTAGATGGTGCAGAGACACCCAGAGAAAATAAGGACTTAAAGTTGGCACTTGCCTTAGAAAGTTGAAAGACCTTAAGGATGTAATAAAGGGAGACAGTGTGAATTAGAAACTAAGAAAAGCAAGGAAAAAAAATCTATATAAGAATGGAAATTAGCATTTGATATGCTATGAATGTTTTTTTAAAACTATAAAAATGTAAATAGCATTTATTTATTTACAAACTTTAAACACAGCTTATATACTGGAAGTCACAAATCAGTAGCCCAATGGGCTATATCCAACAGAAGTGTTGTATTGGACTTATTCTGTGTGTGTGTGTGTATGCGTGTGTTTGTGTGTGTGTTTTAGTTGAATGAAGTTCCACCATATTTAAATCAGAAGATTTCACATAAAAATCTGGATTATCAGGCTTCTCTTAAAACACTAGGGTATTTTGCATCACTGGGTCCACATTCATCCAGACAACATTCAGCATACACTCACCAATTTACCAAAGTTTATCAATCTCTTTCACTCATGCCTGCCTGGTCTCCACAGCGTTTGAAGTTTCAAAACCTCCCATCTACAGTGTACTAACAGTTCAATTATGGTCACAAAATAATAAAGAAATATTATCAATATTTCTTGACAATGTGAAAACTACCCATGACTGAAGCTAGGGGGTGAAGGGTAAGAGGAAATGAAAGCAAGAATAGAAAGGATAATACCTTCATCTTTCAAATTCAAAACTGGGGAATTTATAGAATAAGGTCTAAATGTTAAGATACATTATTCAAAATTATAAAATCACAAATAGAGGAATTAAAAAATAATATAACTATATTGGGATGGAAAAAGGAAAGTGAGAGATTGATTTAACTGCCATAGCAGGTTGTGCATACATGTCTAAAATTGATAAACCGAAGGCTAGTCATATAAACATTTTAATCACTGATATGCTACTACCCCCTAAATAAAATTAAAAACAGATTAGTTTCAGAGTTCACAGTAATTCCCTCTAGGACCGAGACTGTGTTTGTATGGTGGGGTGTGGCAAGAGACTGTTGCTTTTATTTTTTTATTTATCTTTTTAAAGATTTATTTATTTATTTGAGAGAGAGAGAGAGAGAGAGTGGGGGGGGAGAGGCAGAGGGAGAGAATTTTCAAGCAGCCCAATGCAGTGCTGGATCCCAGGACCCTGAGATGGTGACCTGAGCAGAAATCAAGAGCCAGGTGTTTAACCATCTGAACCACCCAGGCACCCCAGGGGATTGCTGCTTTTCACTAGAAGACATCTTTTCTCCCACCAGCCATTGGAGTCCGAAGTGAAAATGCTGTAAGATTTAGATAATCAAATTAGTAATGTGTTTATTTAATTCTTTAATTTGTAGGTTTTTATTTAAGTTTTTAACAAGTGCATACAATAGTTTGATAATGGGTGAAACACACATACTTTACATTCAGAGGAATACACAGAACAGTTAGAAATTTTAGAAGAAATGTGTGGTTGCAACATTTAAAATAATGCAATTGTGCAATATTGATGCAAAAGTCAACGTGCAAAATGAAACAAAAAACACCAGCATATATATGAAACAGGATTTTAAAATGCAACTTTCCATGTTATCCCAGTTTCAACTAACGGTACAACAGCACAATTCATCCACAATTCCAATGGCTACCATGGCAATGTATGCTAAAGGATTTCCAAACGTTGTGGATTGAAACCAGATCCCCTATCATTACCATGTGAGAGGTGACTAAGGAAGCAGTTGAAGAGACTAGAGAAATAGAATTGGGGGGAGGGGCGATAAATTGCTCTTGTGCCATAGCCCTGGGTCTGGTGAGCATGAGCGTGTCTTTTTCCTATTAGGTTATAAGCTTATTTTGTTAAATAAGTGTATTTTGCATATGAAACCTACATGTAGTAGGAACTGAAATACCTTTTTTTTAAGATTTTTTATTTATTCATTTGAGAGAGAGGAAGAGAGCAAGAACATGAGCAGAGGGAAGGTTCAGAAGGAGAGAGAGAAGCAGGCTCCCCAGTGAGCAGGGAGCCTGACACGGGGCTTGATCCCAGGACTCCAGGATCATGACCTGAGCCGAAGGCAGACGCTCAACGACTGAGCCACCCAGGGGTCCCTGAAATACATTTTTAAAGTCCAATTCAGTGTGATGTCAAAGATCCAAAGTTTGATCCCTTATAAAGTTTGTTTCCTCTTCCCAGCTTAGGCCGGCACTGGCTGCAAAGCCTGTTTGGAAAACCTGGGGCCTGGCCAGGTTCTTCTCTCTCCCTCAACTCTCCCTCCTCTACCTATCTTTGACTTGCTCTAGGATCAGGCTTAGCACAAAGGTTTAAGAGAAAAAGTCACAGTTTGAGGTGGCTCTCCTGAAAAAGGGCAAGAAAAATGGGCCAGCTAGAGTGGTCTGCTTAGTGACAGAACAAAGAGAGAACGCTTTATTTTCACTGACAGTAGGGCCAAATAGGAGTTTCCCAGAGTACTGTGACATGGCACAAACATGGCCCCTGTGAGGGGAGAGCGGCCATGGGCATCTTGAAAAGGACTCCACACAAAAGAACGTCTGAATGAGGAGAGCCACCCGGCAGAGTGGTGACCTGCAAGAAGCTGAGACCCTGAAGGGACGTCAACCAGCAAGTTGAAGGATCCTGCCTAAAGCAACAGAAATGGAGTTGAGTTTCCCAGCAGTCAGATCTCTGAGGAAACCAATAAGTGACCTACAGGAAAAATATTTTAGAGATAATAGTCTCTTAACACTTCTATGGGGACATATTACATATATTTGTTAATTGAATCTTCCCAACAACCCAATATGGTAGAATGGAGTATTATCCCCAAATAACAAATGATGAAACTAAAGCACAGAGGGGCTAAATAGTGCAGCCCAGGACACACAGTTAGCAACTAGCAGAGCTTTGATTTGAATCCAGGGACTCTGACTGCAGGGTCTAGATTTTTAATGGACTGTATTAAAGGATCCCCTTGAAAAACAGACACCAATTGTGTATCAACCACACAGAGGCCTCAGTGCCAGGTTACAACTATCCCAGCCACCAAAATTCTTATTAAGTTCCACTTATGTCTTACACATTTTCCTTGCAAGGAAAACAGACCAATGAAAGTCTGCTAGAGAACGAAAGTGGCCCAGTTGCTCAATCACCCCCAGCTAATGATCAATCAACTGCCACATGTAAGCAAGTTTAATAGAGACCAGAATAAGCAACCATACTAAACCACTGGCCCATGGACTCATGAATTAAATAAATGTTTGTTGTTTGTTTCAAGCCACTGAGTTTCTGGGTAATTCATAGCAATAGATAATTGATACTCTCTCTCTTTTTTTTTTTTTAGATTTTATTTTTATTTATTTGAGAGAGAGAGAATGAGAGACAGAGAGCATGAGAGGGGGGAGGGTCAGAGGGAGAAGCAGACTCCCTGCCAAGCAGGGAGCCTGATGCGGGACTCGATCCAGGGACTCCAGGATCATGACCTGAGCCGAAGGCAGTCGCTTAACCAACTGAGCCACCCAGGCGCCCAATTGATACTCTCTTGAGTGAAGATTTCCTTCTGCAGTCACCAAGGAAATAATCAAAGACTTAGCCAGTGAGTGGGAATGACAGTAGAAAGGAGCTTTCCAGAGAGTGGCTACCAGTGATACCTAGAAGCCAGGGATCTATTTACAGGGAAGATACAGGATTCATAGGTTGCTCCAATAGCCACGTAGGCAGGGAGGGCTGCCCCCAGGAAGGAAGCTACGTGCTGTATGGTGGCTTTTAGACTGGATCATCCAAGAAGGTATTCAGCATGTGTTTTTATCCAGACTTAGCAGATGGCCTGTTAAATAATCAGTCCCCAATTCAGTGCTTACAGGCAAGAATTTAAATTGTATTTTAAATATCAGTCTGGCAACATAAGCCTTAGATGATGCTCATGGAGGGCTAAGTGTATTGGTACCCGATAGTCTATTTGAAAACAGTGTAGTCCTATATTAAGAATCACAAACATAATCAATAATAGCCATTGACCTAGAAATCTCAATTCGGAGCATTCATTCTAAGAATGAATTCTTACAATTAAAATCTTAGAATTCTTAGAAAATTCTTAGAATTAAAGTCTCAGTGGCACACCACTGTATCTGGACAGCCATCCAAGTATAGTCTATTAACAGATAGAGAACATTCTCATTCTATTAGCTGATCATAAACTTATAGAAAAAGGATAGGGCAACTTCTAATGTCAACTTTTTATACTGTATCATCTTTCAGTCAATAGTCAGGTTACCACTAGTGAGTGGGAGCCTCATTTCCCACGATCTGCCTCCCTCTTTCTTATTTGATCTTTAAACCACACTCCAAACCCTCCATATACATCCATAGTCCTTACTCCATTCTGGTGGCATTCCAGGAGGTCAGGGCCATGAAGCTCTTTGCCTCAGGTTCCATCCTGGGAGAAAATAAGTGAAACTCGTGGTAGTCTCCAAAGGAACAGGCTTAGGACTTCACAGTGACACATCTACAAGAACACCAAACTGATTATATAACCGTTCCACATAGTTTGATGATGATTTGTTAAAAGATATCTTTCCCATTATAGGTAAGAACGAAGAGGGTAATAATACCTATAATTAGATTTTTTTGCAATATTGTTGTTATTAAAATTTTGTGAATAATTTTATTTCCTAACCATAGGGAATTTCAAATAAATTCTAAATAATTGCTGTTCCCTGTTAGGTTTCCACTTGACTGGCTTCTTCTCACCATTCTTTACAGAAACCTTCAGAGATTACCACCCACCACTACCCTCCAACAGTTTCTCATTGTCTCATTTCTGTGTTATATTTTTATAATAGCTGTAATCACTATTTAAATACATCTTTAAAGAATTTGTCTCTAGGTTAAGCGTCTGCCTTCGGCTCAGGTCATAGTCCCAGGGTCCTGTGATTGAGCCCTGCATGAGGTGGGCACCTGCTTCTCCCTCTGCCATTCCCCCTATTTGTGCTCTCTCTCTCTCTCTCTTTCTGTGTCAAATAAAAATAAATAAATAAATAAATAAATAAATAAATTTGTCTCTATGTTTATCATCTATCTTCTCCCATGAGGATGTAGCCTTTTTGAAGTCAAGAACCTTATACATCTTGCTCACTAAAGTATCTCCTGCATATTGGACAGATCATGGCACATAATAGGTGCACAATAAAATATTTGCTGAGTGAACAAATTTTAGACATTAAAAATGTATGGCTTGGTGGAAAAAATCTTACGTTTAATTGCTTAAATACAAACAACATAAACTGATTTAAACTGTTAAAATATTTTGCATATAAATTAAAGAAACAATTACAATAACTTAATTTACTGAGGCAGAATAATTATGAATACCATTTTTTTCTTGTATTATGAGTCACCTTAATGTAATTAAAACAGTGTTTATGAATTTTTAATCACCCAGCCTAACCTTGCTCGTGTGTATGATATAACACAAAGGCATATTTTGGCTTTCCTGGTGAAAAAAGCTGGTGGACAGTAATATAAACTCAAATCCTTGAAATGCTCAGGGACTAATTTAGATATAAGAAACTGATGGCTTTAACAAGTACAAAATAAATCTTGGTTGAAATTCATGTTTTTCTGAAATGTAGATCTTAAGTTCTGCATTAATTGTAGAAGAGTGTTTTGAGCTTGTTAATACAGGAAAGCAAAACATCAAACATCATCTTGCTTATATGCCTTTGAGCTTTTCCATAAGAAGTAATGACTATTCACAAAAGATTTGTTTTTGTGGAGCTGGCCTCACCATGCCAAGGAGGAAGATGATGCAACAGTATCATTCCTTAAAAACTCAAGCTCCAAGCTCCAGGGTACATGAACCTCCATAACGACTATTACCTTGTAGCTTTGTCATTATTTATTTATATGTATGTTCCCCCTCCCCCGTGGAACTATAAACTGCTTGCGGTCAAGAGTATATTCATGTTATTTGTTGGGTTAAAATAATTCAATAGTCCATACTTGAGCACCTTAGATACTAAAAGTTTGCAGGAAATTGATCTTCAGATATGAAAATATATCATGTACCTACTCTGTATATTTACTCTCAAACAGGATCAGCAAGAATTTGAGTCTGTTTACAACAAAGAAGCACACAAGAGAATAGTGGGTTACAATTCAAAATTTTTAAGTCAGGGAAAATTCAATTTGAATATATAGTCAAAGTAAAGCCAGTGATAAGAAAGAAAGGAGTCTCACCTCTACAGACATAAATGGCCCCATAGTGGCTGTAGATGAAACTCGGATTTGGTGTTGATACTCCTGGTAGCAAAAGCAAAAATGGGACCCAGTCAGAGTTTTTATTATCATAAAAACCAGGGAAAGGAAGAAATCATTACCTAAATGCAGGGAAAGAAACAAGTCATTACCTAGATCTTAGCTACGAGAGAAATACTTGAGGTACATTACGGGTTAATCATATGAATAATATTTCTGTGTAATATCCCCAGAGCAAATGTAATAAAGAATTTCGTAAGGTTGTTTCTCAACGTCTTCCCCCACGAAAGCCGAGAGTTAGCCACCACAAGGTAACTCTGCAAAGACGATTCATTCACAATTCATACCAAGACAACATGATCCAAGGATATATTTCTCTGTCCTTTAAGCCAGAGGTGAGCAAACTACGGATTGCAGACCAAATTCAACCCACGGCCTAGTCTTATAAATAAAGTTTTATTTGGACCCAGCCACAGCCATTCATTTGCTTAGTGTCTGGGGCTGCTTTCATGCTACAACAATAGAGTTGAGTAGTTGCTACATACTGTATTGTTGGTCCGCAGAGCCTAAAACATTTACTATGTGGCCCTTTCAGAGAAAGTTTGTCCTGGGCTTTAAAGCAAACCGCTATTGTTACCACTTTTATCCATAGAGCTTTTGATGAGAGTTGGGATAGCAGACAACTTGTTGATTTCAGTTGAATTTATACCCTAGGCAGAACCACATGAAACTACTAATTTTCAATTTTATTTTTTTATTTACAAAATATCCAATTTATACAGTTCAATCTAACACTTTAGAAAAAAATAAGATTGAAATATTGTTATGAAAATTAAAGAGCTAAATAAGTCTTTTACTTGGATGGGTAATAATCCTCCCATTAAGAATGGGACATGAAATATTGTGAAGCAAAGCCAGGATATTTCTGAAGAAGGAATTTTAATCTTCCCACAACATAAAACCAGCCCTAACGATATTTCAGTTTTTGAATCCTACCATTCCAAGTAAGAGAAGGAGAAAATATTAATCATCCTAATTAAAAGCCCAATTTAATGTCAAATTCAGCAATGATGGCTACTCATTTGGCATGATGGTTTCCACTGAGCAACTGCTTGTACTTATAATATGTGAAATAGTTGCACAAAAGACTTACCATTGTCTCCCTGAAATTATGCCAGCACTAGGGACATAGTGGCTATTCAATATATATCCCTTTAATTCTCTAACAGTACGTAACATCATTTCATGAAATTTTAAACAAAAATGTGGGTAGATCCATCTATGCACTGAAAATGGTACAGCTTGAAACATCAACAAAACACTTCAAAATCAAGTAAATTATTAGTAACAGATGTTTATATGAGAATAAGTTTGTACATTTCTTTAAGGCATAATCAATATCTCACTAATATCCTACTATACACACACTATACCAGTGGCTACAGAGAAATATAGGGTTTAGTTCCTTTGGGCAAGGGACTTTCAATCTAGCTGGTGAAACATCTATTAAGAAGATAGAGTGGGAGCCCATAATGCATTGTCCTAATGAAGTGCTAAATGAATAAAACTGACAATAAGTGAACCATTGCTGTATTGTGTTGAATTCACTCTGCATGAAAATCAAACAGGAAAGGAGTCAAGAGGCCCCAAGTCTAGTTTCGACTGTGACGTTTCCTAGCTAGAATATAAATTATTTTATTTAACACTTTTAAGCTTGTTTATTTTGCTCGATTGCACATGCTTCAGTTCAGAAGAAGCCTGAAGTAATTACCACACCACCACTAACAACTTTCGAGCCCTGGGTTTCTGTGGAAGACCTTCTGTGGAAAGGGCTCAACAGATGTTGGAGTCAATTTGCATTTTAAGGAGTTTGGAAACATTTTAAATATCATAATATTTAGAACACTCCAAGGAGTTATAAGCCAGATGTCAGCACATTGGAAACCACCAATGTATTAACTTGTGTTTCCAGTTTGACTCATTTTTGAATGGACCTCAGAATAAAGGGTTCTCCCACAAGGAAATCCTGAGATTACAAAGTGATCTGTGAAACCTCCCATTTGCAACTAGTTTTTGGTCTAAATCAAGATATTGTAATCATATGCAAACATACAAAAATACTAAAATAAATGAGGTGTTAAGGATTTCACAAAATCACAAGTGCCCCAAAGTAGCTCTGATTCCAAGTATTTGTATTAGTCAAAACAACTCCTTTAGTTTCATTTATTCACTATATAAAGAGTAAATATGTTCAGTTTAAACTTACAAAGTCATTTTTACTAATAAAATACCATCTATTTTTATATAGCAGAGTTCAATTTCAGATTTTATTCAAAAGGAGTTATTTCTGCAGACATGATCTGAAAAGTCATTTCCAAATCAAATAGTGTATGAGTCTCTGAGCAAAACTCTGTTTTACAAAAGAAACAAAAAACAATATCCTTGTGCCTTAAGATTTTATAGTCTCATACACTATATATAAGGCAACTGCCAGAATCTGCTTACTAGTTATAAAATATTTGCTCTTCCCACTTGGTTTTGCACAACACCTGCAATTTAATCAGGATGTTTTTGGGTGTGCCCACACTTCCCTGTCAACATTACAGTTTTGGGCAAATGCCAACCTGTAAGAGATTTTCATCTTGAGACTGTTTCCCTTCTTGCAACATCAGTTGTACTGTTGCCAAAAACATCAACCTACTGAGGGAACATCCCCTTTTACCCACTCCCATCCATTTCTGGACTCAAATAATAAACACTTAATAGCTACATCTGAATCAAGCTTTCCTTAGTAACAGACCTAAAACAATCCTCACCATACTTGTGGGTCAGTCTTTTTTCTTTTTTTCACGTGTTCTGAATACCCTAAGTATTAGGCTACTCCGTTTTTAATTTTTGCTTTTGTCTCTTTCTGTCAAAGAGGATTCTTGTAAGATTTGGAACTTCCAAAATATCCACTCCATCATCCTAAAAGAACTTAGCTCTCTAATTCTACACGGGAGAATAAAAGTCATTTCTATTTCTACCCATCGTGGTACTTGAGAATGTTAACTTCCTCAGTAGCAACAAAGAGCTTTGTCCTTTCTTGTGGACATTACTTGTTAAGTGTGATCAAACCCAGGAGCCAATTTCCTAGTGAGATGAAATGCTAGGGAAGACAGCTCTGATCACCAAACAATGACTCAGTGTGTTAAAAGGACAAACCTAAACTGAAACAATGTTGTTGAGTATATTCGTGGCTTCCGAGAAAGAAGTTTGTGGACAAGAATGCTATATTTATCTAGATTTGGGTCTGTATTCTGTTAGAAAGACTTTTCTTTCATTGCTATTGCATTTTTAATACCAGAGCAAACTATGATTGCTTACATTGCTCAAAGTTGTTAAATATTTCTTGGATGTCTTAAGAAGGAAATGCACCTAATAGAAACAATCTGCTAAAGTGGTCAATAGGCCTGGTTTGGACTATGGTGGATGATATTATTCAATCTGGTGAATTATTTAGACTTGTATGTTTTAAGGAGTAGAAATACTTGTTAGCTAAATTCTGTCACACTCAATAATTATCTATATAATATTGAGGATAAAATACTATGATTTTTTTAAACTATCCTGTGTCTGTTCTCCTGATATGCTCAGGATTATTGCATAGAGTACAAATTAAAAGCAAATTTACCTTCAAATTTCTAAACTAGTGAATGAGATAACAAGTCCTAAGAATAAAGTATAAAATCAAAATCCTTTACTGTGGTTTCCAACACACTTCCCCATATATATAACATTTTTTCCCTAGCTCATTCTACACAAGCCACCCTACAGTTCTTCCCATTCTTCAGCATTCCTGGCTTCATACCGGCTTAGAGACTTTCCAACTGCCACTCCTTTTTCTGAAATGGTTTTCTCCAACTCTTCATAGAATTTAACCACAAGAGCAGCGAGTTTTTAAAGCAAAGAGTTGGGAGCATGAATCCCAGGACATGGTGAATTAATGTATATAAATGACTAGAATATAATTAAGTGCTCAATAATTATAGATCATTATTGTTGGGCTTGTCATTGTCACCCTTCTGTTCTCAACTCATATATTACTTCCCAACACAGACAGGCTTCCCTGAACATTGAACGTAGAGTTTCTCCTGCATCCCTTCTCCAAGCAGTCACTCTCTGTCACATAATCCTTTTATTTCCCTCCTCGCAAATGAGGATTGCCTAATGAGTAGCATTTTAGAGAAAAGCTAAACTCTGGATGGACGGCTTTATTTTTATTGGTCAGAAATGCTTTCTCTAGTTTCGGCAGGTAAGAAAATATGTTAAACCTGTCACAGTGATAGTAATGAAAAGTCGGTACTTATTTTTAAATGAGTGGAATGACAGTTTAAGTGGCCTGTGGTTTCTTATTTATGGGTGAAGGGGCTAGCTTAAGGAAACTCATGATTATATATAACATGCTCTCTTGCCTTCTGAGCAAGTCAAGGCAGTAATATCTCAGGCAGACAGTGACTAGGAAGTCTTTATTCTTATTTTTAAATCTAAGATTTGAAATTATGTTGAGTAGTTTACATTCGATTTGTGTGGGGAAAATAGATTGAAGAGAGGAGAGTCTTGGGAGTGGTATTCTAGCCTCATCTCAGAGATCATAATTCTTCTCTATCCCTTACGCAAATTATAAAATTACTGCTTTATGAAAAATCACCACCCAAAAATATAATGTTGGCTGAAAATATAAATCTATTCCAGAAAGTATTAGGTAAACTCTTGTACAATAGAGCTAATGAATCATTAAATATAGCATATCCTTTAACTTTGGGAAATTGTCTTTCTTGGGGACAAACAAGGAAAACAATGAACTTTGATGCTTACATGAGCGAAGTCCTGGGGTTGACGGTTACTCTGACCACCCCATCCCCAACACAAACACCCTGGATTTCTGATATTCATTCTTCACATTCCTTTCTCTGGTCATTCTTTTACTCCTCGCCATCCTTTTTTTTTTTTTTTTTTTAAAGATTTTATTTATTTATTTTGACAGAGAGAGAATGAGAGACAGCGAGAGAGGGAACACAAGCAGGGGGAGTGGGAGAGGGAGAAGCAGGCTTCCCGCTGAGCAGGGAGCCTGATGCGGGGCTTGATCCCAGGATCCTGGGATCATGACCTGAGTCAAAGGCAGACGCTTAATGACTGAGCCACCCAGGCGCCCCACTCCTCTCCATCTTTAGACAAAATGAGAAAGACAGAAAACATTTCCAGTACAAGCTGGATTAATGGGGGAATATTTTGGAAAAGTCAGTTCTTTCCTTTTCTTCCTGTACTTTAATGTCCAATCTACAATCTAGAGTCTGGAACTCTTGATTTCTCTGACAATGATCTTTTCACCAGACACTTCCCCAATGCTGTTCACCATAACACAGCTCCAGCCATCAGAGGCAACCCTACCTTCTCATTTCACAACCAGCTGTTCTACAAACAAGAAAGCTGAAGCCAAGAAACAGCAAACAACTTACCAAGTTTATTTCAAATCAGTGAAGATGGTATCAATACTCATGCTTATAAATTTCTTGACTCATGGATAAAGTGAGAAACAAGTTGCCTCATTTCATGCTTTGAAATAACCAAGTATTTAATCTTAATTTGCTCTTAAAAGTATGTATTCTGAAGAGCAACCTGACTCTTGCATAATTCTTTGGAGTGGGAGAAAGGGAAAGTCCTGTGAGGGCGGGTGGGAAGCAATTAGGAAGGAGAGGGAAGGGTGGAGTGGGCGGAAGGCTAAACCATGGAAGGGTGCTGCATGGGTTATGAAGAAACAGTGGGTCTTTGGTCCAACTGGTCTGACTCAGCCCTAGGAAATAGATCATTATCATCAACTTTGTCTCTGCAAAAGAAAGATTGGAGCTGCAAATGAATATGCAAGCACTTGTTAGATAGGTGGAATAGATCTTCATGTTTATATGTATGTAGATGATTTATGAAGCACTCACCTCGTACAATATGTGTGCTGGAAGCTTTGACTATATTATCTCATTTAATTCTTACAAAAACCCTAGGATGAAGGTATCACTATCTTCATTGTGGAATTGCAGAGAAGGCTTAGGGAAATTAAGTATCTTGCTCAAGATCACATAGTTAACAACATGGAGAAGTAAAGCTGCTAATCCTGATTTCTAAAGTCTTAAATACGAGTAGTTAAGCCTCCTATAGAAAAAAAAAATCTCTATTACCAGAGTGAAAAGTTGTATGCCTGTGTACACACTTGACCTTGCCATTGCGTGCTCTTTGAGACCATAAATTTTTTGGTTTGTTTTCATATCTGTGTCTTCAAAGCAGCCTACCCCAAATCCTGCCATACATGCGATATTCAGTTAATGTCTTTTATTTCCATGTAAATGCTCACATTAGCAAGGAGCAAACTATGATTAATAATAACAGCAGGAGCTGATAGATAAGTGTCAGCAGCGATCATCTGTCCCCACCCTCACTTAAAAACTCCAAAGGATGGTGGACAAAGGAAGTTGTAAGAGGCTGCTTTACAAGCAGTCTGAGATGAGGGAGCAGTTGGGGAAGTCTATCAAAGAGACACAAGGTCAGCATGCCCTGCTTCACATTCACCATTAACCACAAGGCATAGAAGCTAGTGGGTGTGACTTGTACCATTATGGGAATCATTTGAGAGAGCTCTTTAGGTTCCTGAGGTTTCAACATTTTTCATGTATTATACAGACACACATTTTGTGTGTATTTTAATAAGTCTTCTCTCACCTCTCCTCACCTCATTCCCATCCCCTCCCCACCCCAACCCCACCATCACCATGTTTTTCCAAATGCAACCAGCACCTCTAATTCATGACCGGAACAATGAATTCAAAGACTTAAACAACAAATACATTGAACTCGCTCAATCTCTCTTTATTAAACTTATATATTACAATAAACTGTAGCCACCATAAATAATTCTACAGTTCTTTATCAGCCATCCTCACAAAGATATTTCAGAAATTAGATATACACGTGTTCTATTTTTTTCTCTCTGAACAGAATACGGGAGAAAAAAATCACTAACAATAACATGTCCTTTTCAAAATTTCTCTCAAATTGATAATATTTCCAGTTATTAAGTAGTCAAAAAATCTTTATTGAGTACCTACTATGTGCAAATGCTAATCAATGATTTTGAGAATTCAAAGGAGTGTAAGAACAGGTCCCTTGCCCTGAGTTTCAAATCTAGGTGTAAAGAGAAGAGCATCACGTATGAAGGTCAACAGGATAAGGGACAGTCTGTGCAAGAGGCAGCATGTTACCTCAGGTGAGTAACAAGTACTCTGGAAGATGAGAGGAGATATAGCCAACTGACTTGTGCCTCAGGTGGTCAGAGAAATTTTCATGAAGACAAGACATGATCAAGAACTTGAAGGATTGGGTAACAGGAAAAAAGTAATTACAAATCTTCATTGATTCACAGTGGGGTTACATCCTGATAAACCCATCGCAAGTTGAAAATACCATCAGTCGAAAATGCATTCTATACACCTAACCTACAGAATGTCATAGCTTAGCCTCCCCTACCTTAAACAAGTACAGAACACTTAGGTTAGCCTAGGCTACAGCTTAGCCTACATCAAAATCATCTAACACAAAGCCTAATTTATTATAAAGTGTTGACTATTTCATGTAATGTATTGAGAGCTGTACTGAAAGTGAGAAACAGAATGGGTGTATGGGTACAGAACAGTTGTAGGTGTATGTGTTGTTCATCTTTGAGATCGCATGGCTGACTGGAAGCTGTGGGTCCTTGCTGATGCCCAGCATCACCAGAGAGTATCCCACCATGTATCACTGGCCTGAGAAAAGATCAAAACTCAAAATTCAAAGCAGAGTTTTTACTGAATGCGTACTGCTTTCACACCAACGTAAAGTCAAAAAATCGTAAGTCAAACCATCCTAAATGAGGAATCAGCTGTATTTATTAACTGCTCTTAATAATTATACTATGCTATGTTTCTTCCCTGACTCTTGATACTTTTCTCAAACCTCCTCTTCTTCCCAGTTGCCCTCAGAAATCCAGAAGTCATCTATGACATCTCCCTCTCCCTCATTTTCCCACATCTAATTGGTCAAGGAGTCCAGCTGATTTCCCTCAAAAATGAGTGTCAAATGCAACCCCTTTTCTCTATTCCCACTGCTAATACCGTAGCCTGCAATACCAATACATTAGCTCCCTACCTGTTTTATGAGGCTACTCCTGCCTCTCTCCAAACACTTCTCCTCACAGTAGCCAATGGAATCTTTTGCTAAGTTTAAATAGGATTATTTTTTGTCTAAGGTCATTCAATGGCTCCTCATAGTCCTGAGAATAATATAGTATGTCCTTAATATGCTTCTCAAGGATGTGCCTATTTTTCGTCCTCATTGGCTTCTGCAGTCACAGACTCTACCACCCTGTCCCGATAATAAACACCACCCTGACAGGACTCTGTAGTGGGCAAACTCACCAAGTAGTTCCTTCTTCTTGTGTTCTGGAATGTTCTTCCCTTCAGTGTTCACATGGATAACTTCTATTCAATCATTATATCTCAGCTTAACTATTCTTTCATAAGAAAAGTCTTCTCATACCTCAGTCTACATTACCAAGCCCCCAATCCCTGATAATATCTCTCAAATGCCCTATAATTTACAACGATATATTTAGAGTTTTACTTAAAGACTATTTCTCCATTAGTCTCTAGGCTCAGTGATAGTAGGAACCATGTGTATTTTATGCACCATGATAGTCTCAGTTTCTATTCTCCCACCAAGAAAAAAAAAAATGAATAAATAAATTACTCAATTTCAACACTTAAGTTAGTTTCCATTCTTTTCCACCAATACTGTTCCGTGGTTTAAGTGTCAAAGCAATTAACATGCTTAAAAGTTCTACAAATTTTCAACATCCAGGGATTATGTATATTTTCTTATTAGTCAGTGCCGCAAGCTCTGCCCCTCCTTCCCTCTAAACTCTGAAGAGTTTAAAAAAATAAAAATCCCATGCTCGATATAGCCTGAAAAACCTTTATT
The DNA here is from genome assembly GCF_002201575.2 of Neomonachus schauinslandi. Classification (NCBI taxonomy): domain Eukaryota; kingdom Metazoa; phylum Chordata; class Mammalia; order Carnivora; family Phocidae; genus Neomonachus; species Neomonachus schauinslandi. Next base: position 30,656,182 of record NC_058407.1, on the reverse strand, counting down.
CCACACCTTAACATACTCAATGTCTTTTTTAAAATTATTATTCTTTCTGATTTTCCTTCTACTTTTTTTTCCAAACAAGCTAAACTTGTATCACACAAACCAGGAAATATCTACCTTCTTCAGACTAATCTCCAGAAGGAAGAAAAGTGAAGCCTCCCAGTGTCCTCAGATGGAAAGAAAGAGAGGACAACTCATCTTCCTAGAGTTTGGGGAAGAACAAAGCAAGAGTAGCTCACTCTAGAGGCCAGACCCAACCCCCAGGCAGGTCTTCTCTTCCCCGGGCCTCAAATACAGGCTCTTTTCTTCCCCTGGCCTAACTCTTAATATTTTATCAAAAACATTCATTGGTTATAGCAATTCCATGGAACCAAAAAAAAAAAAAAAAAGCAAGAAAAATCTTGTAACATCTCTAAAAACATACCCTCAAATTATTTTTTAAATTAAAATAATAATAGTGAATTGAGTGCTTATAATGAGACAGACACTGCCTAAGTGTTCTACATATGTTAAAGCACTCAGTTCCCCTCACCCCAATAAACCCTATGTAGTGGGCATTATTACTATCACAATTCTAAGGAAACGAGGCCCAAAGAGGGTGAATAATTTACTTAGCTTCACAGAGCTATTAAATAGGAAAAGCATTTTTCTGTGATAAAATTTTACTTATCCACTCTTGTACCCTTGTAACCCACACTAGATATCTGCAAAAAAAACTAACTTGGCAAATTCTGCAGATATCTGTTCATTCAACACTCTATTGGGCTTTGGAGCTCCAAAGACAAAGAAATCATTATCCTTGCCTCTCTAGAGCTTGTAGTCCTGGAAAAAGACAAAGCAATGGAAACGTAGGAAACTTACCGTAAGTGGTGTCAGCTCCAAGGGGGAATTGACTCTCTCAGTCTAGGGGTTTCTTCTTGGAGAAGGTCACATCTGAATGGCTAGTAATATAATGAATAGTAAGTGATGTCACAGGTCAATATGGAGCATTTAATATACATACTTACCTCTGAGTAACCCCTTTAAAATTACATAATGTAAATATTTAACCCCCAAATTTAAAACCAACAGAACAAAGAGAATTGGTGAAGAAGTGAGAGACGGGCAGAAGCTATATAGCCGAGAATTGGCTGAACTGAGGGAAGAAGGCTGAAATCTATTGCCTACAGAGGGGGCATCCCAGTGTGAGTGGAGTGGATTTGGTCCACATGACACCAAAAAGGCTCAGACACTGGAACCACTAGGTACCTCTGGGAGCCAATATTCAGAATGGAGCCAAGAATAGGACTAGTTAAAAACCTATCTGGAGCTTTTCAATGGCTCCCATCCCTTCTACCAATCTATACAGCCAGTAAACTACACCTTTGCAACTCTGGGCAGAAGACAAGAACTTTACTCCCAGAAAAAGCTGAATCTACAAGACTCTTCACTCAAATAACAAACACAGCTAAGGTCAGGAGCAAAATGCGATATAGGAAATGGGAGATTAAGTGAAAATCTCTGTACTGGACAGTGAGGCTTCTTGAGCCGTTTTCCTAAGTCTGCAGTTATCATAAGCAGAAAGCTGCAAGATTCTCCTCTGGAAAAACAGAATGGTCCAAGGGAGGAGACCTCTAGATACGGACACTGGAAGTCTATAAGGAAAGAGCTGGGTTCTAGCTCTATTGAAAGCAGGCAGCCACCCAGTGCTGCCTTGGCACACGGACCTGCTAATGAGCTTTTTAGGGCCCCACTCTTAACTACACATGGACAGGCAAGATCTCCAAATATTTGAGAAAGCCCCAATATGCAAGATAGACCAAAGCAAGCAAACAAACAAACAAACAAATAAACAAAGCAGGAGATCAGATTGGACTTAGAAAAAATAGCGATCAATACAGTGAGCAGGAAAAGGCTGAAAAAAAAAAACCTTTAATAGATAACTTTAGGAATATGGGATGAGACTACACTTATAAAACAAAACTGGGAAACTAAAAAAAAAAGTTGTATTTTAAGCCCAAGGATTTTGTTGTATTATTCTTTATATCATTTTGTAAGTCTCAAGTATCCTTCAATAATTTTTTTTGTAAAAAGAGAGAAAAGCTAACTACACCAAAATTGAAAAGCTTTATTTCTTTATTTTTTTAATTTTCATATCTTCAACAGAACCTTTGATAAACGAAGAACAAGAACAGAGATCACCATTCATGTGAAAAATGAACAATCTAAAAATAAAGAAGAGCTCTTGAAATGAAAATGATAGTAGAAAAAAAGGTCAATGGAGGTTTTTTTTTTTTTTAAAGATTTTATTTATTTATTTGCGAGAGAGAGAATGAGAGACAGAGAGCACGAGAGGGAGGAAGGTCAGAGGGAGAAGCAGACTCCCCGCTGAGCAGGGAACCCGATGCGGGACTCGATCCCGGGACTCCAGGATCATGACCTGAGCCGAAGGCAGTCGCTTAACCGACTGAGCCACCCAGGCGCCCTCAATGGAGGGTTTTAAGACAAAATCAAAGACTCTCCCAAGCAAGAACAGGAAGATAAAGAATTGAAAAATGGAAAATGCAAGAAAGAAAATAAGAAAATCAATACAGGATATTCAACATCTGAATAATCTTTGCTCCCAAAATACAGAGTAGAGCTCCAGCCATCATCTTATTTCTTTTTTTCTTTTTCCTTCTTTCCTTTTTTTTTGGGAGGGGGTGAAAAAAATGTATATTTAGATTTAGCCAGCTAGACTCAGTTTAGATGATCCCAATTTTGTTAGCAATATCCAAAGCATCATAATCAGGAGCCAGTTGAACATATACCTTCATCTCTCCATCAGGCCTGATCAGAGTGTTGACCTTCGCCATGTCAATGTCATAGAGCTTCTTTCCAGCCTGTTTGATCTGGCGCTTGTTGGCCTTGACATCTACAATGAACACAAGTGTGTTGTTGTCTTCTATTTTCTTCATTGCTGACTCAGTAGTCAGGGGAAGTTGATGAAGGCATAGTGGTCAAGCTTGTTTCTTCTGAGGGTACTCTTTCAAGGATATTTGGACTGCCTTCAGAGATGTAATGTCTTGGGCCATTGGAAGGTAGGTGACATGCGGATCTTTATTTTGTGACTGTGGACACCTTTCAGCATCACTTTCTTGACCTTCAAAGCCTTTGTTTTGGCTTCTGCTTTAGGAAGGGCAGGGATTTCCTTCTCACCTTTGGCACTATCTTCATTGAAAGGGTACCATCTTATTTCTCTTCTTGCCTTTTTTGGGAAAGCGTCTTAAGAAAGTTATCTACACCCACTAATTGTCATTTCTTCCCTCCTCTCTCTGTGAATCCACTCCAGTCAAATTTTTACCTTACCACTTCCCCAACATCTATTTTCATCAAGATCACCAAAAAAGAAACTCATTTCTTAGTCCTCATCTCACTTATCAGCAGCACCTGACAAAGTAGATAATTCCCTCCTTCTTGGAAAACTTTCTTTGCTTGTGGAACTCCACATATCCCTGCTTTCCTCCTACACCTTGGCCTCTTCCTCTCAGTCTTTCCTGCTATTTCTTACTCATCAACCTGATCTCTAAATGTGGACAGTGCCTCCAGACTCCATCCTGAGATCTCCTTTCCTCTAGTGAGTATATAATCTACACCCACTCTCTGAGCTATCACTTCCTATCTCATGGTCATACAGACCACCTGTATGCTGAAGGCTTCCACATCTATATCTCCAGCCCACATACCTCACCTAAACATGCAGATCTAAATGTCAAACTCACAATTTACATCTTTATTTGGATATGTAACAGGCATGTCATACTTTCAACGCCCAATTCCAAACTTCTTACACTTTCCTCCCTCTCCCCAGAAATAAAGATTAAAAAAAAAAAAAAAAAAACAAGGTTCTCCTCCTGTACTTTTCCCTTTTCAGTTTTTGGCAACTTCTTTTTTTAGGCTCATGCCAAAATCCTGAGTCATCTTCCTTCCTTTTTATCTCACACCTCAGATATGGTCTGTCAGCAAATCATGACACTTCTACCTTCAAAACATATAAAGAATTCAACCACAACTCACAATCCTCACTGCCACTGCTCTGGTACAAGCCACTGTTACTTCTCTCTTGATTTGTTGCAAATCCTCCTGAATGGCACCCTTACTTCTACCTTTGCCCTCTTTCAGACTCTCCCACCATACCAGCCAAAGTGATTCCATTAAGACCTATATTAGATCATGTTATTCCTCTGCTCAAAACCCTCCAGTGGTCCCCTTCCTACCTACAAGGCCTTGCATAATTTGGGCCCCACCTACCCTTAACCTCATTCCCTCCCACTCTCCCATTTGCTTCCTTTGTTTTGGTCACCCTGGCTTCCTTACTATTCCTTAAATACATCTGTACTTCAAACTTGATATCTTTCCTACCTAAAAGGCTTTTACCCCAGAGATCTACCTAGCTAACTCCTTAATCCCTGTCATCGTAACTTAAACCTCACTCTCACAGTGAAGCCTTTCCTGGCCTCATATCTAAAATCACAAATCTCATGTACACACCCTATATCATAACTTCCTTCCTGGCCTTTTTTTTTCTTAGCATTTATTACTAACATTACTTTTTATTTTACTTATTTAACTTACCTATCTTTACCATTAGAATATATGCTTCACAAGGGTAGAATTTTTAGTCTTTGTGTGCACTGCTATAATCCAAGAACTTAAAAGAATTCACAAATATCACAAAGACATTTATTAATAAATGAAATAATCAAGGAACAGGAAACATAAATCTATCAAAGAAATAATTCAAGAAAATGTCTTAAAACTTAAGAACCTCAGTTTATAAAATGACTCCTGGTAACTTATTAATAAAATAAGACGCACACTATGACACAACATTATGAAATCCAAAATGTTAGAGATTTGGAAAAAGATACTAAAGCTTCCTGTGAGAAAATAACTGATTATATACAAAGAACTGGGAATTAGATTACCATTAAACTTTATAGAAGTAATGCAATATACTAGAAAAAATGGAGTGCTTTTAAAATTCTGATAAAATTTTACTTTCTGTAAAACATTTCTTATCTTAATAATGTATCATTTAAATATGAAGGCTAAATAAAGACCATCTCAGGCATTTAAGATTTTAAAATAAATTACCTCCCATGTACCTTTTTTCAGGAAGCTACTGGAGGATGTGTTTTCCAACATGAGGTTTTAAACCAAGAAAAAGTAAGGCACTAGATCCAGGAAATAGAAAATATAAAGAAGAAATAAATGAAGAGAATTCAGAGAATAGTGTGGAATATCAGGTCTAAGGGTCAGCCAGTTCAGACTGGAACTGGAGAACACACAAGGCTACAGTAGGAATCTCAAAGACAAAAGAACTGCTGGATTACCAACACTTCTGTTCATATTAGGGGAATTTCAATGCTTTGGGGAGATTTCTAAATTGACATAGAAAATTAAGTGAATAACAACAACAATCTATGCAATTTTAAACACCAGAAAAAAATAGAAAGATTTAGGAGGAGAAAAGTAAAATCATGCTTGCTGGGTTTGCTGGAATATGTAGCATTTATAGAGTCATGATAATTTAAATTCTGATTATTGAATTAACCAAAAGTTGTCCACACACACACACACACACACACTAAGATACTAAGGAGAGAAAGCATCTTAGCCTGAGTGCTCTGGAAAAATGGGGTCTGATAAAAGGATTTAAATACTGAGACTTCATTGAGGAGGTACAAATCCAGGTCACTGAGAGACAGGAATAAATAAAGCAAAGCAAAAAGAATGCTAAGCAATAAAGGCCATATGTTACATATTTGTCTCTCATTGGTCAAAATTTACCCACAGATATTATTCTCCCTTATTTCTGAGTTGGGTTATCTGGCTTCTCCAAAAGCCATTGGGGAGCTGAATTTCACATTCAGAGAATTAGAGCTTCATCTGAGTCCAGATGTGGTAACAAGAGCCAGAAATGTTGAGCCTTGTGTTAGTTGGCCTAACTGTGCTGCTGGCAGCCAAGAGAAAGGGCCCAATATTCCAGGGCAAATGACTGGTTATCTCCTGGGAGAAGCACCGCAGTCTGGGAGCTGGACATCACCAGGGGAAACTGAGGAGGCAAATTAAGACTTTTACCCAATACAGAGGGTAAACAAATACTGCAGAAAGATGTCAAGGAAGCTAAATTCTAATTTTCTATAGTAGTATTTTTAGATAATGTCTAAATTTTTAAAATCAGAAAAGTGATACCTAGCTAGCTAGACAGATGGATAAAGAAAGAAAGAGAAGGTACAGAAATATAATTTTTTAATCTGATTGCCTCTGGAAAGTGCACACTTTGCTATGAGGGGCAAAGCAGGGACAAACTTGTAGTGTGGTTTGCTTGATTAATCTAGGTTCATGTATTAAAAATTACAATTAAGTCTAAAGTAGAATGAGTGAAAATGTTATATGCCAAGAAAAAGAGCAATGGCCTCTCTGCAGAGATGGCAGCCTCTGGAACAGCCACATACATAAAGGTTGGGCATGTGGATGGGAGTGATTGGAGATAAGCCTGAGCAAGTAGGATGAGGGTGACTGTAAGTCATGCTAAAGACTCTGAACTTCATTCTGCAGGACTTGAGGAGTCAGTGAAGGGTTTAAAGCAGGAAAGAGATATGATCATATTTGTATTTTAGAAAGAATATTCTAGCTGTCCTGCAGAGAATACATTAAATAGAGAAAGGCCTGAAGGCAGAGAGTCCCTTTAAGAAGCTAATGGAATATCCAAATAGAAAGATATAAGTTCTGAATTAAGTATAGTAGAAACAGGAGAATCTAGATCTATCAGTGGTTTAGGACCTGTAGACCAGTTGGGACCAATCTCCCTTATGAGCCACAAGGAAGAGGTTAAAGATGAGAGAAGCAGAAAGAAACCAATCATTCCACATAGAAATCAAACATATAGCATTACTCTTGGGAACTTCATCCTAACTCGTCTTTCTGTGTAATCGAGTGTGAAACTCTTCAAAAGAGGCTTCTATTCCCTTGGCAAATCTATCATGCAGTCTACCAACTGTAGTCATAGTTATTTCTTGAATATTTTAAGTGAAAATTTCTGATGATTGCAATCATGCATTTCTAAATTACTAAGTGGGAGTAAGTTCCTGTGAAAGTGACCTCTTAAAGGAAGAAATATTTTTAAATGTTAACTCCTCCTCATATGACATTTCTTCCCTATAAAAAAAAGTCTTGCTCTTACCCATATTGAGAGTGTTGTTTATGGCCTAGTCATCTCGTTCTGTACGTCAGTGTCTCCCCACTCTTCCATTCTCAGCAATTAAAGTTTCTTTTCCTTTCCCTCCATCATGAACACTGCCAGCAAGTTTCTCTTCTCAAATCCCATTTTAACCATGTTATTTATTAATTAAAAATCTCCAGGCTTTTTATCTTCCCTGTAGAATAAATACATGCACACTGTATAGTGTACTCTCTATATCATTTTCACCATTAATCAGCTCAAAAATCTAGAAAGCATGATTATTTTCCTTATTCTATAGATAAAAAAAAATCAAAGGGGAAAGCAGTTTTTGAGTTAAAATTGAATGTCTTTCCATTTCTATTTTTCCCTTACTTCCATTTAGTCTGTTATCTAAGACCTTTCAAAATCTACATAGTCCAAAGCTCTCTTCCCATTAATCTCTCCTGGAATGTGGTTCTTAGGTGGAGGGATTTATGAACCCCCTGGAACCCTTCCTGGTGTCCACGAGTAGGCTATACATGTACATACCCCTAAAAAAGTATAAAAACTTTTGCATCTATTTTTAATGGTCACTTTTTGGAGGAGAATTAAAAGTATATATCAAATTCTTAAAACAATCCATAACCTTAAAAAGGTGAAGAATACTACTCTGCAGAAAAACTCTGTTCTAGGAGATCAGACTACTCCCTTCCCACTCTGCTCCTTTTCTTCTGCCTTGGTTGATCTCCACTCACACAAAACTGGCTTTCTCTCTAATACCAGGCTCACATCTTTCTTCCTCTGTGTGGTCTTTGCAGATCACTGCTGGCCACAATGGCCAAGTTCTCCTCTGAAGTGTTAGCACTCATGTTCTATCTAACAAATCTAGTAATTAACAATAGACCACCTTGGGGCATTGCTTGAATTTTTGTATGTCTGGTTTTTCAGTAACTCTATTTTATTGTTATTTGCTTCATCGTTTAGATTTTAAGAATCCAGCATCTTAGACCTTCTCTTACTCTCTACAGCATCTTGCCCAGAGTTCCCCAGAGCATGGATGTTTCATAAAAGAACAAGCATTATTCAGGGGTTTATTAAATACTTCCAATGCACCAGGATCGATCATGGAGATGGGCAGATGGTAGTGCTCCCCATCTAAGGGAGTGAGAGAACCACTGATTCATAATGGGCCTCACAGTGAACTCAGGGTGGGGGTCATCAAAGGACTATAAGCAGTTGAAGCAGTACAAAAGACAGGATTTAGTGACCCGGTGGTTGAGGACAATAAGGGAAAAGGAGTTGAGAATGCCAGGAACAGAAAAAAGCTGATTGTCTCAAAATAGGATAAGTTCTATGGGGGAGGTGAAACCAATCAGTCTTCTCTTTATGACATGGAGACCAATCCCCAAATCTGTACACTACATTGGCTTCTGATCACTCAACACATATCTGTATGAGGTTTATTGAAGACATAAAGACACATTGAAGAACTGAAAATTTTAAATATCACAATGTTCACATGTCGGTGAACTAAACAAATGAGCCTCTGAGAGCTCCATTTCAAACTCTGTGATGGCCGCACCAACTTGCTGGTCTATCCCAAGCTAATAGCTATGGGAAAGAAGACTTCCCTCTCCTTACCTTCAAGTAGTTGAGATCTAGTTGGTGAAACAAAGTTAGATGCATAAGCATAGACCAACAAGAGAGTCAATACCAAAATGCTAGACAAAAAATGGATGAAAACAGTCATTACCTGAGTGTATTTGCTATTTCTTAATTATTAAAATTCTGGTTTTTTAATGATGTCATAAAAGTTTTATTATGAAAATAAACTCCAAAATATTTATTTGGTGGATACTATAAAACTCTCTTCTAGGTTATATCTGAGAAGAGACTCACTGGAAGCATTTTTTGGTATTGATTAGTACACCATGCATCAAAATTGATCTAAGATGAAAAACAATGTCATATCAATGTTCCATCTCAACATGCAATATCTTGTGCAGAGGACTGAAGCAGATAATACTGCTTTGATGGAGAATTTAGGAAAGAGATTTGGTATCTGCATTGGCCTGGATTACCTAGAAAACAAAGTTGAGGCACAGACTTTTAATACTTTTTAATGACTATGCAAGACCAGGCAGCATGAGTAAGGGCAAGGGGAAATGAGACTGTGAAGGGCCAGAAGGAAGACAAGATAATGCATTACCATGCTAGTCAGATATAAACTGTATTGCAAGAAGGCCCATGCAGATGTTAGGCTGGTGACTCTTTTAGGCCACATGATATTATGTGACATAATATGACTTCAGGCTATCCTGAGAAACCATGCCTTGGAGTAGTCCACTAGAAAGAAGGCATCTTAAGCTTATTTTTGCAGTTCCTTCCCATCTCCCAGCTCCCAGTGGACTTCTGGTTCCATCACCTGTCTCCAACCCATGTTTTATCATACATTTATCAAGTCCTGACATTTCATCAAGACGTAGCTGGTTGGCTTCAAGCAGAAGAATGATGTAGCCCAAGAGAAGAAGTGACGAGAGACTCCAAGGAGGCAATATGAGATGTGTCCTATGCAATATCAAGAAAGGCTCTCAGATTCATTAGTCAGGCTGGGAGATGAAAATCACAAGAAGGAGAGAAGTTTATGAGAGACTGGTTTGACCATTTGTCACTAACTTGCAAGGCTTTGAGGAAGTGGTACGAAGCAAAAACCATAGGCTATGCCAAAAAAGTTGGGTTTAGTGGACAGTGAAGATCATGAAAATTGTTAGCATCACAGGTACAGTACTTACACCCAAGGGACTCATTCAAGTCAGTGCTCCTGATTGGTTGTCAACAGGGGAAACAAGAAAAGCCATGAACATTCAGCGCACAAACTTTATTTTTTTTTATTTTATTTTATTATGTTATGTTAGTCACCATACAATACATCATTAGTTTTTGATGTAGTGATCCACCATTCATTGTTTTCGTATAACACCCAGTGCTCCATGCAGTACGTGCCCTCCTTAATATCCATCACCGGGCTAACCCATCCCCCCTCCCCCCTCCCCTCTAAAACCTTCAGTTTGCTCCTCAGAGTCCATAGTCTCTCATGGTTCATCTCTCCCTCCAATTTCCCCCCGCCCATTTTTCCCTTCCTTCTCCTAATGTCCTCCATGCTATTCCTTATGTTCCACAAATAAGTGAAACCATATGATAATTGACTTTATCTGTTTGACTTATTTCACTTAGCATAATCTCCTCCAGTCCCATCCATGTTGATGTGAAAGTTGGGTATTCATCCTTTCTGGTAGCTGAGTAATATTCCATTGTATATGTGGACCACATCTTCTTTATCCATTCATCTGTTGAAGGGCATGTCGGCTCTTTCCACAGTTTGGCTATTGTGGACATTGCTGCTATGAACATTGGGGTGCATATGACCCTTCTTTTCACTACATCTGTGTCTTTGAGGTAAATACCCAGGAGTGCAATTGCTGGGTCATAGAGTAGCTCTATATTTAATTTTTTGAGGCACCTCCACACTGTTTTCAAAAGGGGCTGTACCAACTTGCATTCCCACCAATAGTGTAAGAGGGTTCCCCTTTCTCCACAACCTCTCCAACATTTGTTGTTTCTTGGCCTGTCAATTTTTGCCATTCTAACTGGTGGTATCTCAATGTGGTTTTGATTTGAATTTTCCTGATGGCTAATGATGATGAACATTTTTTCATGTGTCTGTTAGCCATTTATATGTCATCTTCAGAGAAGTGTCTGTTTATGTCTTCTGCCCATTTTTTGACTTGATTATTTGTTTTTTGGGTGTTGAGTTTGAGAATAAAATTGCCATTGCAAGTGAATGTGGCCAGGACATGTGCAGAAGCATCGTACTCAAAAATGCAGTGCTCAGCACAGTTGCAGGGTGTCCCAGGAGCTGTCCCTAGCAATTGACATCTACCTTAAGTCTGTTGTTTTGCCCCGTCAAGTGCCCCGTCACTTCTGCTAAGACTTCAGATGGTGGTTTACAGTCATCTGCTGCTAGAGTCTCCAATGTCCAGAAAGACCACATCTGTCCACCAATTCCTTGGACCTGGACACAGAGGAAGGTCGGGCATTTTCTATTCCCCTTGCTCCCCCATTGGCACATGCCCCCTTCCCCTTCACTCACCACCAAACAGCGATAGTGACCACTCTTCCAGTTTCCTCCTCTCCTTTAGCCACCAACCTCACTCAGCAACTCTTCAATCAGTAACGATTTTAAAATGGACTTATTTCATTTTGCTAACTGCTATTTGAATTCCTGATGTAACTCTAACATATTATTTCACGGTTTCTCTACACTATAGAGCATGTCGTTGCTGGAGGAAATGATATTTTGTATCTCATACTGCACACTATTATTGCATTCTGCATTCAAACATTCACACTAATGACTGATTAATTATTAAATCATTAGATCAGTGGTTTTGTAAATGCTTTATATAATGCAAGAAATCCCTTAGAGATTATGAATCAGTACTTAAAAAGTAATAGCGTTATTTGGAGAAATAGAATGCACTCACAATGCATTATTTTTCCCATTCAAAACAATGAAATATAGGCCGTACTTACCAAAACCTTATGTAACATGTTAAATGCAATTGATCATCAAATAATCCAGCAACCATGCTCCTTGGTATTTTCCCAAAGGAGATGAAAACGTGCACCCACACAAAAACCTGCCCATGGATGTTTATAATGGCTTTATTCCTAATTGCTGAAATTTGGAAGCAGCCAAGATGTCCTTCAGTAGGTGAATGGATAAACAGACTGTGGTACATCCAGACAAGGAATATTATTTGGTGCTAAAAAGAAATGAACTATAAAGCCAGGAAAACACACAGAGGAAACTTAAATGCATGTTGCTCAGGGAAAGAGGCCTTTCCTGGAAAACTACATACCATGTGATTCCAACTCTACGATGTTCTGGAAAAGGCAAAACTATGAAGAGAGTACAAGTTTCAAGGGTTACCAAGGGTTGAGGAAGGGGTGATAAATAGGGAAAGCAGAGGGGATTTGGGGGGCAGTGAAAATACTCTGTGTGATTCCACAATGATGGATACATATGATTATACATTTGTCCAAAGATGTAGAATGTACAACATGAAGGGTGAACCCTAATGTAAACCATGGACTTTGGGTGACTATGATGCATTAATGTAGGTTCATCAATTATAACAAATGTACCAAATATACCAAATGTTGGAGGTTATGTACACATGGGGTCAGGAAATACATGAGAAATGTCTACCTCCTCCTCAATTTTGCTGTGTATCTAAAACTGCACTAGGGGCGCCTAGTGGCATAGTCGATTAAAGCATTGGACTCTTGGTTTTGACTTAGGTCTGATCTCAGGGTCTGATCTCAGGGTGGTGAGATGGAGCCCCACGGTGGAGCCCTGAGTTGGGCTCCACACTCAGTGCGGGGTCTGCTTGGGTTTTTCTCTCCCTCTCCCTCTGCCCCTCCCCACCCCTACATTTGCTCTCCCTCTCTCTCTCTCTCTCTCTCAGATAAATAGATCTTTAAAAAAAAAACTGCCTTAAAAAAATCTTAATTAAAATAAATATAAAATAAAAATATATTAAAAAACATGTGATTTAGATAACAAAGGAGGCCCACGTATGCGTGTGTATGGCTCTTATACATATGTGGGTTTATATATATTTGTGTTTATGTGCAGGTATATGTATATACAAATATACACACACTTATGTATATGCATATAAATATATGTATTTATTTGTATATGTGTATATATAGGTCTCTTTTCAGCATCCTGGGGTGGAAAGAATTAGGACTTGGCAACAGATAGACTTAACACTAAATTCTGGCTCCCCTACTCTCTTTGTGACCCTCAAGTTCTTACATGATAAAATGGCTATTCAATATAATATCTACCTTATAATTTTTCCATAAGGATAATAAGTAATAAAGTATGTAAATGCCCTAGCAAAAAGGTCTAGCAGATAGTTCGGTGGTCAACAAATTTTAGCTTCCTCCTTGTATGTTCTTAATGACTCTCACCACATAAATTCCTTGAGTCTAGAATGAGGGCACATTTATCTTTGTGTTCTCAACACCTACCCCATAATGAGCCCTCTGTGAATGTTTGTTGAATACAACGGAATTATGATGTGGGCTACTAAGAAGTAAAGTACTAGTCCCTAAAGGATTTTGAAGAGGTTTTTTGATTTCCTTCCATTCCCTCTGAAGTTAGCAGAGGAACCTTATTTTAGACTGTCTGGGATCTTATCAAGTGGATATCACAGAAGGGCACTTGGTTGGCTCAGTTGGTTAAGTGTCTGCCTTCAGCTCAGGTCATGATCTCAGGGTCTTGGGATCAAACCCCACATTGGGCTCCCTGCTCAGCGGGGAGTCTGCTTCTCCCTCTCCCTCTCCCTCTCCCCCCACCCCCACCGTGCTCTCCCTCTCTCTCTCTCAGATAAATAAATAAAATATTTTTTAAAAAAGATATCACAGAGAAAAGTTCTCCTTTCCTTAGGTTTTTCAAATTTATTTTCTACCTCACAATCCTCTAACATAGAAGTTACTGTTCTTTGTGGCAGTTTTATTAAAGAATGGCAATTTCTATATCCCTTGAGAGAGAATGATCGGTTTCTATTCTATAGGAATAAAATAAAATAAAGTTTAAAAGCAGACAAGATCTTAGAACTACATAAAATTTTTCTGATTCAGTCTTTTACCTTACCAATTATAGGAAATTTTTTTTCTTATTTTTTGCTCAAAACTTTGTGTTATCAATTTTCATCCTTATTATTTGTTTTTTAACAAGTTAGCTTTTAATTTTTTTTTCCGGTTCACTACTCTATGGTGCATCTGGCTTCCTATTTGTTAAGGAAGTAGGCAGAAGATGCTGTTGAATTATCATATGTTTTCCAAAGGAAGGCCTTAATTTCAATTATACCCACGCAAGGACAAAATATAACCCTAGTTAATGTGAAACATCTGATCATTGTAGCTTTGAGATCAGCCAGATCACAATCAACTGGAACTTCCTTCTACCTAATTTTAATTCCATTTGAGAATTACCCATGATAATTTGACCCAGGTCTCTCCACAAAGTAACATTATCTTAGAGTTTACAATTTCAAAACTTCCACTTGATTACTCTGAACTGTGACGGTTTCCTTTGCATGGGTTAAGCTTGTGTTACTTGCATTTAACATGGCAAATTCAGTGTGACCAATGCAACCCGATGAGATGTCTTCACAGAAAAATTACTATGGAGAGTCTCACTGAAATCATACCCAACAGCAGACTGGCAGAATGGTGATTTTTCATCAAAACTACTGAGTACCAGAGACTATTTTGAACAAATTCAAATTAAAAGATGAATTAATTTAGAATCATTTAAAAACCTGTATGATACAGGCTTACCTGATTGACTAGAACTTAATAGCTTACTCTCTTAATCAGAGAATAAAAAATATTAAAATTAAATCTGGTAATCACTTCTAAATCGAAGGTAGAGCTCAGAGTAATGAAGTGAGAAATTTGAACATATTTTCTAATCACAAGAGATTAACAAAATTGCAAACTCTAAGATAATGCTGCTTTGTGAAGAGACCTACGTCAAATTATCATGAAGTGAAATATGGAATTAAAATTAGGTAGAAGCTGGAGTAACATTTTAGTAAGTCACCATGCATTGTAGTGCATCTAAAATTTATCATATGTACTTTTAAATATGATGCTGATTTGATCATGAGGATGAGAATAAATAATTAAGACTGGAAGTCCAGTAACCAGGGAGATGGTTAGAACTCTTCATTCACAGGTCTAAAAAAAAAGTTAGAATATGTTAATTATACTTGAATTTTAAAAAAGTGAGAAAATAAAATAAGATAAAAAGAGAGAGAGAGGCAAACCATAAGAAAGTCTTAACTATAGGGAACAAACTTAACTATAGAGGGTTTCTGGAGGGCGGTGGGTGGGGAGATGAGGTAAGTGGGTAATGGGCATTAAGGAGGGCACTTGATATCATGAGCACTGGGTGCTATATGCAACTGAGGAATCACTAAGTTCTACCCCTGGAATAAATAATACACTATATGTTAACTAACTTGAATTTAAATTTAAAAAAAATAAGAATTTAAAAAATAAAAAAAATTAAGCAACATGAATGTATATCTGATTGATCATAATCTCATTAAAAAAATTTTTAAAGATTTTACTTATTTATTTGACAGAGAGAGACACATCGAGAGAAGGAACACAAGCAGGGGGAGTGGGAGAGGGAGAAGCAGACTTTCTGCTGAGCAGGGAGCCTAATGTGGGGCTCTATCCCAGAAACCTGGGATCATGACCTGAGCCGAAGGCAGACACTTAATGACTAAGCCACCCAGGTGCCCCATAATCTCATTAAAATTACTTGGCTATGAAAAAAATAAAATTTTCTAATTCTATGTTAAACTCTTTTTGAAAATAATAATGGTAAATAAATAAAGTTTTTAAGGTTTTAGATAATAATGTTTAAAGATTCTGGAAAACTTCAAATTTCATACTTAAGTGTTATGAAGAAAATCTTTCACCTTTTCACAATTAGGAATATCTATTCAGTGCAATTCTTGTAACACTAAAACCATAAGCTCCACGAAGGCAGGGCCATGTCTCTCTTGTTTCTGGCTCTATTCCCAACAGCTAATGTAATTCTGGCTCGTATTATGTGCTTAGCCAGTATCTGTTGAATGGATGAAATAGCATGTACATGTACTAATACTAAGAGATCCCATTAAATTACTAATAATGGCTCCCATTTGTTTGATCATTCAAAACTAACTAAGCAAATATGTGCTGAGGAGTTCTCTGTGCCAGGTTCTGGTCTGGGCTCTAGGGATATAGCTGTGAACAAAGCAGATACAAAGAAATCCTTATCCCATTGAAGCTTACCTTGTAGCAGAGGGAGACAACCAATCAAGGCTATAAGCAACTAAAATATATAGAAGGTTAGTTGGTGATAAATGATTTGTAGAAAACAAAACAGTGGACACAGGTAAAGGGCGTCAGGTGGTGGGGAGAACTTTCTGGGATGTTTAAGGCCCAGTAAGGGGAAGCCAGTGTGGTTGCAACAGACAGTCAAGGGGAAAGAAGGTGAGATTAAAAACATACCAGGGGTGCCTGCTGGTTCAGTGGGTAGATCATGCAACAATTGACCTCGGGGTTGGAGTTCAAGCCCCATGCTGGGTGTAGAAATTACTTAAAATAAATAAATAAATACAATCTTTAAAATAACAACAATATACCAGCCATTGTGAGGCTTTCCCTCTGAGTGAACCAGACACATTGGATTTTGAGCAAAGAAATGACACCATCCAACTTAACATTATAACAGGATCATTCCGGCTGCCATGTTGAGAATAAAATGAGGCAGAGCTGGAGCAAAAACAGGGACACCAGTAAAGAGGCTATTTCAATCATCTAGGTGGGAAATGATGACTCTTAAATTTATTGTTCACCATGTGCCAGGCAGTGTGAGAACTGCCTTATATATTTAATATTTACATATTCTATTACCTAATTCTTAACAAACTTCTGAGGTAAATATTCTATTGCCATTTCCTGGATCAGGAAATGGAGGCTAACAATGTTTAACTTGCCCAAAGTCACATGACTAGCAGGTGACAGATGTAGTATCCAAACATCAGTCTGTTAACTTGCCCACTGCAATGAGACCCAAAGTTTTCATACATGTTCTTCAAATATCTTATAATAAGTAGCATCAGTATATGCAGAGATTACAACAGCCCTTACTCTAAGGGTAATGTGACATTAATAAACAAAAGCATCCTTCCAGCTCTGTCCTCAACTTCTCTATGCCATGAACCTACCAGTCAAACCAACTGACCTTATTACCTCCTAAATATTCTTGAACTTTCCTGATGATCTCACAATTTTAGAATGTAAAGAACCAACCTCACACTCAAAGCAGGAGCCCTGTATATGTAAAGCCTGATATTAGGCCATTTGTTCTCTGAATATTTCCAATATTTCTTTCTTTTTTTTTTTTAAGATTTTATTTATTTATTTATTTGACAGAGAGAGAGAGACAGTGAGAGAGGGAACACAAGCAGGGGGAGTGGGAGAGGGAGAAGCAGGCCTCCCACAGAGCAGGGAGCCCGATGCGGGGCTCAATCCCAGGACCCTGGGATCATGACCTGAGCCGAAGGCAGACGCTTAACGACTGAGCCACCCAGGCGTCCCTTTCCAATATTTCTTTCTTTTTTTTTTTTTAAAGATTTTATTTATTTATTTGACAGAGAGAGAGACAGCGAGAGAGGGAACACAAGCAAGGGGAGTGGGAGAGGGAGAAGCAGGCTTCCCGCAGAGCAGGGAGTCCGATGCGGGGCTCGATCCCAGGACCCCAGGATCATGACCTGAGCCGAAGGCAGACGCTTAACGACTGAGCCACTCAGGCGCCCCTCTTTCCAATATTTCTAAGACAAGAAATCCATTGTTGGCTGTACCTGATCCTGTGCGTGTGTGAAACACCACCTGGGAATCCCAGAGATTCTTGCAACAGATCTTGCAAAGAGTTGCCCACACTAAAAGTATGGCTATAGGGTGATAGCATTCACATTATAGAACATTCCCCATCACCCAGGCCTCTTATAAAGAAATGTGACTCTAATGATAACTGGGACTCAGAGTAAACAAACAAAATCCTACTTCTATTGATACTAGAATGCTAAGATTTCCTGGCTTGAGGTCTCAAATTTCATATTTTTAAAATTGCAGTTAATTTTCACTTTCGTCTATAACTCACGAAGGAAGCCACTGTATGAGGGACAGAAAATAGAACCGTGAGTTATAATATTAGAATCTCAGTCCTGCATTTACTACCACCCAGATGTGGGTTTCAGGAAGTGACTGACAACCAGATCATATTACCACTGTGAACAATCTGTCTGTTCTGTGGCCTGACACTTTAAACTCAACCCCACCAATGAACTAGGACGGAGAGGAGAGGAGGAAATCTCAAGAGACTGGGACACTTTGGAAGCTCCGCCTATTGACCTGGCCCTGTGGGACTCTGCTGGGGTCCCTGGAAGGGGATAAACTTTCACCTACCAAAACTATGATCCCAGAGTTTGGTAAAAGTACCACACAAAAGGCAAGTGACAGGGGATGTGTGGAGATTGTTTTTGATTCTTCCATCTTTTATAGTGCTTCAGGCAATAACAGTGGAATTATGACTAGAAAAGCCCCCTCATTTCTTTAAAGTTCCATCTTGCTCCATTTCCTGGCTCCAAAGCCTGGATTCCAGAAGCTTAAGAACAGGATTCAAGCGTGATTAATGGGTGAAATGTAGCACATGAACTTGGACCAATGGTCTCCATCTGAGCCACACAAGCGACCATAGGAAAAGGAAGTCAACTACCCATGGCTTTAATCCCTTTACATCTAAGATTAAAATTAAAAGCCTGTCTGCTTTTATCCAGTGATTTTCTGGGCACCATTTTTGCACTTTTCCTGTGCTCTGGCATGAAAAGTTGTAGGCATACCAAACAGAATTGGGGTCCCGACTAGAAGTCCATGATACTAAAATAAAGAGCTTTGTATGATGGCTTCTCACAATGTTATTACAATGTCATGTAACAACTCTCTCCTTAAAACACCATCCCAGGCTATTGCCTGAGTCATAAGTAAAAACACCAGTACGGTCCTCGGGTCGGCTCTGAAGCAACTTCTTTAGAACAGGATGTGCTTCTTCCTGGAGGTGACAGGTTACTTACTGTGAGGTTTTTTTCATCCCTATTGAAAACATCTCATTTGCTGCCAAACTATATGTAAGGGAAAGAAGCACGGTCTGCCCTCAGAGGCTCCTTGGAGACTGAAACCAGAGAATAGCCGGACATACACGCAGTATGAAAAGTCTAAATTAAACAATGGTTTTACAAGAGCTCCTTCCCATGTGACTTTGAATCAGAGTAAAGGGAAGTTCACAAAAATCAAAGCAGTAAAAGGGATCTTTATTTGGAAAGTACTTATTAACTCGGCAAAGCCAAGCTTTAGGAATTAGATCTGTGAGGAAAATCCTCTTGGCCATGAAACCCGAGCTTTGATTTCTACGGGCTCATAAAATAAATAATAATATCCACTTACAGCTCTCCATTACCTTTCAGTGTACAAAGCGCTTTCCTATACATTATTTTATCTTCACAACATTCTTGTGAAGTATGGAGGAGGCATGATAACTCCCTTTCATGGGTTAAGAAATCGAGGCCAGGGGAGCAGACAGGATTTCCTCAAGGTCACATAGTAAGAAGTCGAGCCCAAACTAAAATTCTGGTCTCCAGACTCCCAGGAGGAGCTCCTTCCTCTGTTGCCTCTCTGAGGTGAGTAAACCATAGTTCCAGGTTATCCTATCTAGTTAAATGTTAATTGGGGAAATTCTAAAAGGCTCCTGGTTACCCAAGAGCTTGAAAAAAAGATAGGCCAGACTTGGAAGAAAGCACACTTTCAAGCTGCTTGATACATGTTCCCTGTGACAATGGCAAGAATCCAAGGTAAATTTTGAGGAAAAACAAAATTTAAATGAACTCTCTTTTTGCATTTCATAATAGTAATGTCAAAGGCTAAAACTACAGCATATATCAGAAGAAGCTCTGCCAATGAAAAAATATAAAAGGAAAATTTCCCTGCTTTGTAAACTCGAAATAAGTTTTCTAAGGTTCTCTCTCAACTGAACTAAATCCTACAATTTGACATGTTGAAAATATTCAAAACTTACTTTTAGTTGGCTGAAATTAGAGGTGTTCTTTGTTTGTTTGTTCGTTTTACCAATGTGGGATAGCACAGAGCAGAGAGCAACGGTGGAAGGGCATTATTTTGGTGGTCACAGAGGTTGGGCTTTGAATCTTGGCTCCCAGAGACCTGAGCACTCTATCTATTTAACTACTGACAGGGGCTTTATCTATAAAGTAGAAGCAAAACTATAATGACTTGGTTTAGTCCACTCCGGCCGTGCTATGACAAAATACCACAGACTGGATAGCCTCAACAACAGACATGTATTTCTCACTGTGATCAAGACACTGGTAGGGGTGGTTCTTGATGAAAACCCTCTTCCTGCCTTGTAGATGGCCATCTTCTTGCCGTGGGCTCACGTGGCCTTCTTTCTGTGTGTGTGCACAAAGAGAGAGAAAAGAAGCAAACTCTTCAATATCCTTTCTTATAAGGGCCCTAGGACCTCTTCTAAACCTACTTACCTTCCAAAGGCCCACCTCCTAACACCATCACACTGGGGATTGGTGCTTCAAAATATGAATTCAAAGGAGCAATCATTCAGTCCCACCCCAGCATGGTAGCAAACTGGAAAAATGAGGCATTTAAAAATAAAGAAGCAATATTTTAAATGATCTGGTGTGGTACTTTTACCAAAATAGTGAAGACCACGGAGGCCCAGAAGTTCTGAGTCACTAACATTGGTCACAATCTGTCAGGTAGCCCCAATCGAGAACACTTACTAGGATGCTAAGAGAGGCTGGTGGGCTTGAGATACCAGTCATTTCCTGCTGCCCACGACCTATTTTCAGAGACTCCATCTGTTTGTAACTAAATGACACCTACCACCTAACCTGATGTATAAACAGCTGCCCTGAGGAGAAACCATCCATAATTCAGCTGAGCGAACCAGATTCTCGGATGTGGGAATGTAGCATCAGGTTTAATAATTGAGATAGTGAGGTTACAATCGCCCGGGGTAGGGGTGGAGAGACACACTGGCAGGTATAGAATGAAAGTCATGTCCGACCCCCTAAGCTATATGCAAGCAGAAGGTAAGGGGGAACAGGGCAGCCATGAAGAAGGTGGCAAACACGGAGCACAGAATTGAGCAGATGCACAGAGAAAGTAGAACCAGAAGACCAGTCGCCCAGTGAGAGAAGGGTACACACTCAGGTACTGAGTTAGCGATCCCAGGGCCTTCTGTGGGCCTGCCTGTACTTTTTTCCCTGCCTCCAGATAATTCAGAGACACCCTGGTCTCCTTTCCTTAAACTCTCTTTTTACTAGAAATAGTCTGAATGGCTTTCTGTCTCTTGCACGCAAAAAGCCTTGAACATAAGACCGCAAAAGGAGGAGATTGATTTGATTAATACAAATCTGTGTGAAAATGCCAAAGAACAATCTGAAAGCAACACGGGGGGGCGGGGGGGGCGGGGGGGGCGGCTGGGAGAAACACAAAGTGAGCATGCAGTCTGAGCCGGATCAGGTACCGGGGAACCCTCCCAAAGAACAGAAACAGAGTCACGTTTGGAAAGAAGGGAGACATTGCATGCAGTCAGAAAGGCGTTTACGTAGGAAGATAGCTGCAAAGAGACATAAAAAGCAAACCACCGAAAGTGAGTTCCAAAGCAAGCTAATAAAAAAGCCTGATCTTTAGGAGAATAAATCATTTTTAAAATTAATTTCATTTTGAATGCAGTATCTTCTAACCTAATAAAGATTTCTTAATAGTCAGATTGCTTTGAAACTCACCTTTCCTTCAGTTCAATTAAAGTGATTTTTTTGTTAGTTTTGCTGTTTTTAGTTCCAAAATCAATTGAGGCTTTAGTTCCTGGTCAGTTGCTAACTAGCAATTTTCTGTGAATCAAGTCTTCACAAGCTCAAGCTCTCCTTTTGGGACTCAACCAATTTCCTAGTTTGTGGCCTAATTATGAAAGCCAAGTAACTTTCCGAGGTTAAACATTCATGTCTTAAGGATAGGACTGAACAATTTCACTTGATATTAGCCATGACTTCTCACAGGTAAACGTAAAAACACCTCCACATAGAAAGATATGTGCATTATTTGCTTTAAATCCCAATGTTTGCTTTAGCCTCCAAAAATGTTAGAAGCTCCTCTTATTGGGAGTACGTCGCATGGCTTTATCTGAAGGAGCATATGAGAGGGTTTGAGCCTGGACCATGGTTGACACAAATGTTACGTGTCGCTAGCATGACCAGAGAGGTGTCAGACCAGTCAGTAATTGCTGGCAAAGGAGGAACAGGTGACCATAATGGGAATGACAGAAAATGGATGAGAACAGCTGTTACACGGCAGAGTCATTCCCTTTAGGGACACTACCAAAAAATTATAAAAGAGTAATAAAGGCCAACTGCAACTGCTAGTATCTTGCTCTCATACATTTTTGCAAACAAGTTTGACCTTACTTAGTACTCGAGGCTGTTCATTTGTTCCACAAAGATTTATTGAGTTCCTACTATGTGCCAAGCTCTGAGTGTATATTGCTGAATGCAAGGGTCCCTTTTTGTGGCGCTTGGGATCTAGGGAGGTATGGGGCCTCTTACATTCAGTCGCTTCAGGGTGTCATCCTCATGCATGCTCTGTGCCTTCTAATATGCTGTCACCCCTGCACTGAGGGTGTTCCCCCACACACAAGCCACATACACCCACATGTGAGGGCATACACACGAGGAACGCATTCTCTGTGCAGCTATATTTCTTATTCCCCAAACTTCAATCCAAATGTCACCTACACAGCAAAGTTTGTTTCTAATTTCCTTTCTTTTGATGTCAATGTGTCACCTTCTGTGCTCCCATATATCCTGCTTGGGCATCTATGAAAGTATTTATCACAACATATAATCTGCTATCATTGCTGATTTATTGTGGGTTTCCCCTATAAAGGTAAGAGCCTACATCTAGCACAATACTTGACACACAATAGGAGCCCCAAAAACGTTTCTTAAACGAATAAATAAATGAGCTGCTAAGAATCAGTGGTGGCTGATGGGCTAAGAAAGGAAACAATTTTGGACATTGTAAACAGTGGTTTGGGTCAAAATCAAAAAGATTTTGATATGTGAACAGGAAGAAAAGACGATACATCTCACATTGTCTTAAGAGCTTGGGAACAGATTCTATTTAATACCTGAGTCTTTTAAGAATGTTATAGCTTGCCCTTCACCAATTCAGCACTTCAATGTAGCAAAAGTTCTGGGACTACAGTCAGTATTCTTTGGTATTGCTTGATCTAATACACATGGCAAGCACATACACACACACACACACACACATGCACAGTATAAGTCTTCTCCTTAAGGTGAATTCATTGGATACATCAGTTTACTCTTTGGAGCACAATGCAGACAGGTGTCACATAAAAGATGTTCAACTGGGAAACTAAAAAAAACATAAATCCCTTAATTTCAGACAAAAAAATTCATTTTAGCAGTCCCATAAGTGTGAAATTGTAGCAGATGGTGTTAAAGAACGTATCACATCTCCGGGACCTGGCTTATGCCACATCATGTTGGGCCACAGTTGAACAGCCTGGACTCCCGATTTAATTGCAACCTAGAGATATATTTGGCATTTCTATGGCATTGAGTGAGAGGCTTTAATTCATGTTCAAGTTGCTTTTACACTACCTAAGGTCAACGTGAGCTAGAGAAGACATGTAATATTCTGTCACTGTCATTAGAAAGCAGTCTTAGTGGAGGAACTGGGAGAAGAAAGCCCTGCTTCTCTGTCTTAATGGGTCTCTTGCAGACTCCGAGTATTTTGGATTCAGATCGTGGGTCATTCCCGTGAAAGGGACAGAGACTGGGAAAGAGTCTCTGTACAATGGAAAGCAAGCAGGACAGAGCACACTGATCATACACCTGGAAGTCAGGACCATGTCAAATTGCTATAAAAGTTTCTGAATGCTTGCCTGCAATTTCCATACTTTTATTACAGACAGATACCAAATAGTACAAAGCCACTCCAATGCCAGTCTGAAGGCCGCTCTGTGAGTAGTGCTGGTCTGAAACTCTTGTAGTTTTTCTGTTTTTTAGGTTCACTCCAGGGACCAAGCAAGGTGGCTGAAGGTGATTGGTGATGATTTGTTGACACTGTGCTGGCAACATGCAGCTTATGGCCTTTAGTCTAATGGATGCTGACAGCAAGAGAGCTCCACAAGGGACTGACAAAAAATGGACTGCCTAGAACCTACCTGTTTGCAACAGAGGTGCCTTTTTTAAGGGTGCTATCTAGGGGGTTAATAAGGACAAAACAAAAAAACTACAATTCCAGTTGAGAAAGCATCCTTCATAGGATGTGTGAAAATTGGAGGGATTACATCAGACGTAGCAGGAAGTTTACCTCTCTATTTTTTATCCTCCCCTTCTGAGCCTTCAGGTTCCTGAACTCAAATGCTACAGATAATAATTGCTAATTCACAGGACTTGAAGGAGTATTTATAAAGGAAAGAGATTTAAAATGGATTTTTCAGCCTTTACTAACTGCCTTTTAAAATACTTAGAATGATACAGAAAATGGCCAAAGACAAAAGGGATTACATCTCCAAAAACAAAATTTGTAGCCTAATGGAAGAACCTATTGGGGATTTCTAATAAGTCTAACAATGGAGCTGAATTTTAAGAAATTCAGAAGCCTACCCATGCTTCATTTGTTGAAAGAGAATATCTCAGCCACAGAAAAATATGAAGAAAAAATTAGGAGTTCCTAGTAACCCTCTTTGTTCTTCCTCTCATCTCTTTGCTCTGATTTAGAGATCCATAGACTGTAGTCCCACTACTGTATGGTATCTGTGGCAGCTAAAATTAGCTCTTCACCCGGCATCATTCTACACCCATTTGGAGACTGATTCCAAGAGAAAAATAGGTGAACACTCTTAAAATGAACGGGTACAGAAAACATCCTAACCATTTGTTCTTGGCATTGTCAGTTTCCAAATACACTACTCTATTATGAAGGAGTTCCCTAAATAAGGTTCACAGAAGAGTAGCACCAAGAAATGGCTTTCCAGAAGGTTTTGGGAACAAAGAATTTGAGGAAAGGATGCATAACTCTTCTTTGGATATTCACAGTGCATATGACCATTTTGAGATACCCTGCAGGAAATAATCACATTTAAATTTTTATCCATCATTGCCTAAATAGTTTTGCCTAGATTAAAATTTTACTCACATAACTCTTAATATCCTACATAACAAGTATTTTTCAGGAAATGCATTAAAGAAAGCTTGTTCAAAGATTAGGAGAAGCAGAAAATAGAAGTAGACCAGATCCTTTTTCTGTACATGGAGCTGCCCTAGATGAATATCTGATTGATTGTGAGTGGTGGACAAGAAGACTTGCCCATCAATTACCTAATATAATCAAATTATTCTCCAATTTTGATCTGAGGAGAGAATTCATCTGACATCACAGAGTCAGTAAGGAAAGCAAAAGATAATCTACAAACCCTATCTGGTCACAAACACTAAGTTATAAAAAAGACTTCCCTCTATTCCAGGATGAATAAAGAAAAACCAAATTTAAGTCTATAAATTAGGGTAGAAATAGGGAAAAAGGACATGATCCGGAAGACTCCAAAGGAGACCATTCTCTAGAAATAATTCTATGTGCCGCTCAATGTTTTAAATTTTAGCATATCAGTGAAATACACAACTTCAATCAAATAGTAATGGAAAACTTACAAACAAGCCTCAATAGACTTAATAGAGCTAAAATAAATTGAAATATTTATTTAAAAATAAAACTAGTTCTAGAAAAAAAATCTCTCCTGGGTTAACCTATTGTATGGTTGCACTCTTTTAAGAAATAGATACTTACCACACTATATAAGCAAGTGCAGGATATATAAGAAGACACAAATCCTCCTCATTTACTTTACAAAGCTGATATAATCCAGACACTAAAACCACACAAACCATACACACACACACACACACACAAATTTCTACCACTACTGGCACAGTTAATGACAAATAGTAATAAACATAAATGCAAAACTCTTAAATAAAATTCAAATATGTATAAAAAGCATAAGCTACCATGAAAAAGTAGGATTTACTCCCCGCACACAAGGATTGATATAGTGTTAATACCCAGTAATTGGCAGAGAGCAGTAAAATTAAAATTCTAGCCCTGTGCGGGAAGAGTGGGCTAATAAAGCCCCTCCTGCCCTGGTTCGAAGAGATACTTAGGGTCTCAATGACTCTCATTTCCAAAGGTTTCTTCAGAGGAGAAGACAGAAGCCGCTTAAAGACAAAGCTGCTTCTTGGGTTTTGGAAAAACTTGAGTTCATTGAGGTGAAGAGGAGGACGTCTGAGAGGAGGAGGGGTGTCCTTGACGGTGGAGAAAGAAGAGCACATTGGTTGCTTTATACTGGAAAGAGGCTGCTGTCAGCAGGTGGGTGGTAGCGGAGACCAGTGGACCGCTCTGTGTGCTTTCCCAGGAAGACAGCCAGAGCTCAGGGTTGTAGGGAGCACCTAGGGAGGCTGGGCCCTTAGCAAGGGGCTGTAACCACACCCAGGACTCCTGTGCATGAAAAGTGGAACAAAAGCAGCAGAATCATGAAGAAATCATGCCAACTGGGACCCTCAAAAATTCTAGAGCAGATCGATGACAAACAAGAACTGTCCCCCCCAATGTATCGCCATTGCATAAAGACTTGCAATCCTTCCCCAGGGCTGGAGTGGGGAAGCGAGAGCCACGAGAGACACGTGCATTCCATTAAGAATCAAATTTATTAATTTACTTACAAATATTTATTACATTCCAGAGGCTAGAGATTCAGCAGGGATAAAAAGATGAATACCTAGCCTTCTGGAGTTTATGCTGTAAATTGATGAGATAGCAATAAACAATTATACGGTAAAAAAGTAAATTTGGTTAGGCGACTGCCTTGAGCTCAGGTCATGATCCCAGGTTCCTGGGATCAAGCCCCGCATCGGGGCTCCCTGCTCGGCAGGGGGCCTGCTTCTCCCTCTCCCTCTGCCGCTTCCACTGCTAGTGCTCTCCTGCTCTCTCGTTCTGTCAAATAAATAAATAAAATCTTAAAAAAAAAAAAAGTAAATTATATAGTATGTTAGAAGTTGCAAAAGGCTATGGAATAAAGAATAAAGACAATATTTTAAAGGCGATTGTAATCCAGTCAAGAAAATATGGTGGCAGCAGAAGAGGTGATAAGAAATGGCCAGATTCTGGATCTATTTTGAAGGTAAAGCCAACATTATTTCTGGGCGGACAGGATGTGGAGTGTGAGACAAAAAGAGTGGTCAAGAATTAGTCCAGATTTTTCCACTGGAGCAATTGGAAGGATGGAATTACCTTCAGTTGGTATCTGGAAAAGACTGAGGATAGAACAGATTGGGAGGAAGAGTTGGGGAGATCTGGACATTCTTTTTTAACATACTGAGTTTCAGTTTTCTATTAAATATCCAAATGGAGGTGTTGGGTAGGCATTGAGTATAAAAGCCAAGAGAGTGTCATTTATATTAACTTTCAAAAGGACGGAAGGAATGGGGAGCCTGGGTGCCTCAGTCAGTTAAGCTCAGGTCCTGATCCCAGGGCTTAGAAGCATGGATATGAGCTCTCGAGGCTGACAAGGGAGACAAAGGCTAAGAAGATTAGGATTACAATAAACATGAAACTTCAGGGCAAACCGGTAGGCAACCCAGGAGTGGAATGACTGTAAAAGAAGTTGGAAGAGTAAAGCTGGGTCAGTGTTGAAGGCTCTTGTAGAATTGTTAACAAATTCAACTTAGTTTGAATATATTTGTGTAATAGCAACTGAGAACGGAATACCAAAAGCCATGGCACTGGAAATATTGTTTTTAGTAGGTAGAACAGAATAATGCTGCACTTTAAAGCCTGAGTAATTGCAGATAGACTAGGGAGTTGCTGTAAAATACTGCGTATTTACCGGAAGCTGAGTAATCCAGATCTAGTGTCATCAAAGGAAAAGTATGCTCAGGACAGAAAAGAGACATTATTCTAGACAAACCTTGCTAATGATTTAATTCCTGTCCTAGGGAAGAGCAATGGCGAGATTACCCCAGAACTATGCTTCAATCCTGCCTGTAATTCTTTGTATTTACTCTGTATGTCTATGTTTAACTTAACTGATAAGAAAATGTTAAGGTTTCTTTTCTTTTTATTTTTCAGATTTATTTATTTAATTTAGAAAAAGACATAAAGAGCGTGCAGGCAGAGGGGAGGGGCAAGGGGAGAGGGAGAGAGAGTCTTCTCCCATCCAAGTACTAATCAGGCCCCACCCTGCTTAGCTTCCAAGATCCAACGAGATGGGGTGAGTTCAGGGTGGTATGGCCTTAGACAGGGAAAGAGAGTCTTAAGCAAACCCCACACGGAGAACGGAGCCCGAAATAGGGCTCCATCTCACGACCCTGAGATCACAACATCAGCCAAAACCAAGAGTCGGACACTTAACCAACTGCGTCACTCAGGCGCCCCAAAAGTTTATTTTCTTTGTGCCCATACAAAAACATAATTCTTTTATGTTTTCTTTTTTTTTAATCAATAGTTTTGCATTAAAAAACCCTTTTGGTTCTTTTTAAAGGTGTTCGAACCAGGATAAAAAAAAATCATTTGATGTCCACATTCAAAATAAACTTTTAAATAGGCTAATTAAACAACCTAGTGAAGAGACAATTCACATCTCAGACATGAATGACTTTTATGAATTTAAACACACAGGTCCTAATATTATGGGACACCTCCCAACTTGCCAACTATTTACCTTGCCCTAAACTTGAGAAGATTCAGACAACCAGACCCATTTCCCTTATGGTATGAAAATGGGATTAGGATTAATTTGCCTTTCTGTGTCAACCCCATGCTTCTCAATTGCATATCTCCCTTGTTGTTTTAAGGATTTTATTTTATTTATTATAAAGATTTATTTTATTTATTTATTTAAAGTAATTTCTACATCCAGCATGGGCTTGAACTCACAACCCCGAGATCAGCAGTTGCATGCTCTACCCACTGAGCTAGCCAGACCTCCCTGGTATGTTTTTAATCTCTCCTTCTTCTCTCCCCTTGACTGTCTGTTGCAACCACACTGGCCTCCTCTTACTGGGCCTTAAACATTCCAGAAAGTTCTCCCCACCACCTGACGCCCTTTACCTGTGCCCACTGTTTTGTTTTCTACAAATCATTTATCAGCAACTAACCTTCTATATATTTTAGTTGCTTTATAACCTTGATTGGTTGTCTCCCCCTGCTACAAGGTAAGCTTCAACGGGATAAGGATTTCTTTATATCTGTTTTGTTCACAGCTCTATCCCTAGAGCCCAGAACA
The DNA here is from genome assembly GCF_002201575.2 of Neomonachus schauinslandi. NCBI lineage: Eukaryota > Metazoa > Chordata > Mammalia > Carnivora > Phocidae > Neomonachus > Neomonachus schauinslandi. The sequence goes on along the minus strand of NC_058407.1, from coordinate 30,626,900 downwards.
GAACCTGGCACAGAGGACCCCTCAGCACATATTTGTGAAGCTATGGTCAAGACCACAGAGGTCAGATGCAAAGTTCAAGGACATACAGTGCACCTCCTATGAGAAGCATGAACACATGCCACCTGGATTCTGCAGTGCTGTCTGGGACTGCTGCTTACTGGTGCATTTAGAACATTGGCATGCTCCGCATTCCACTGTTTAATCCAAGCCCAGAAATCTTTCCCAAATGGCCTCAATATTATTCTCACTCTTGGACCTGGACATTTTCAATAATCAACTTAATGTTTCAAATAATCTTCCTCTGTCCTTTGACCTAGCCTTCTATTCCTACTTAAAAACCTGGACCTAGCATCACCTGGGTGGCTCAGCTGGGCGTTCGACTCTTGATTTCTGCTTGGTCATGATCTCAGGGTTTTGGGATCAAGCCCCACATTGGGCTCCACTCTCAGCGGGGAGACTGCTTGAGATTCTCTTCCTTCCCCCCCCCGCCCCCGCCGGCTCTCTCTCTCGCAAATAAATAAATACATCTTTAAGAAAAAAACATAGATGTGGAAATACCATTTTTTCCCTAGTGGAACTAATTAGGGGATATTTTTAGGCAAAACATAGCCATTAAAACATATAAAGATTATATAGATGGCAAATAAACATTTAGAAAAAACAGTAAAATTAAATATTACGTTGACCATTTGTAGGCTTAGTTTTGGGCATCCCACAAAGTAATTAAATTTGGTAAAATTTATAGAGGTCCTGAGTGATTAATACCACCAGGTGTAAAACCATCTTCGGAGAATCCAGAACCATGAGGCTGAGAGATTCTCCTTTTCTGGGCATTAGATACCTCTGGATTTAACCCAAAGCTTGCACTGAGTCATCAGAGATCTGCACTTTCTTTCAAAAGAAATCAGCCAAATTATATTTACTTCAGGACTCTGGTACGGGGCATGAATGTGAGAGAGACAAATCTTTTTCTTTTGTTTTTCACCTCATCATGAAATGAACATTCAGTGCTACATTTTCCCTCCCACAAGAAAGGCTAAAAGTTTACCCAAAGAGATCTGGTCATAAATTCATGCCATCTACTCTAAGTTTAATCATGTAAGTTTATGGTTTTGCCAGTTCCAGCCTCAACTAAAATTTCTCTTTTGATATCCTACAGTCAGTTTTATGTCCTGTAATGAGGATATATTCTTTTGCCTTCCCAGGACCTTTCCCTTTTTTGGCAAGGCGCACTCCCACTTCTATTTCCATCTTCTTTTGGGAAATACTCCTCCACCACACCACAGGACGAAGGTGAGAGCTACCAACCACGACAAGCCCTCAGCCGGTCAGAGAGGCTGCATGCGACCTGCGCTGGTATCTCCTGAAGCTTCTACAAACTGGGACTTAAGGAAAAGGGGCAAAGGATCCTTCTCTGGGGTCAAGGCTTCCAATCTGAGTCTGAGATCCTGGTGACTTGTGAAGGAGGCCTGTAGGAAAATGTTGAAAGGAGTATAAATGAAAGCTAGAGGAGAGACTTGAAAATCTCCAAGTCCCTGTTTCCAGTGACCCCGGAGACCCAGGATGCCCTCTGCCCTTCCCTTTGGCCTAAGTTCGTTCAGGTTGCATTTCTGTCACCTGCATGAATTTACATAGACCCCCTTCATAATCCCTCCCTTAAGGGTAGAATAAAAAGACGAACTCTCAGCCACGCCCATTTTTCAGTTGAGTAGCAAATCTGGCAAAAAAAAAAAAAAACGTTTATTAGTTCTAGGAGAGTCAACCACTGGCCAGCTGAAACTGGAGCGAGACGTGGAAGGGAAAAGCGAGTACACACTCCTCCGGCACCATCACGAAGGCTACATGACGTCCGGCGGCCAGCGCTGCGGGCACCACGAGCCGGTCACATGCCGAAGCTCTTCTCTGCTTTCCTGGCTCTTGGATCCAGATGAGTTCACCGGGGTGATCTCACTTCGGAGAGCATTCGGATGAAAGGAAGTGCGGTGTAGGTGAGTCAAGAGCAGAGGCGAGACTCTCTCTTCTCAAGTCAAGTTTCCAGGCGGAGGAAGGCAAAGAGCGAAAAGATTCCAAAACCAGCTCACTTTTTAGGCTGGTAACCAGTGACTTCGCTCCCTGTGGAAGATTAGCCTTGAGGCCCTGAGGCCAACTCTACAAACAGCTCAGCCACCACCCCACCCCCCCAACTCCCCAGGGCTCATATTTTCAGGCTGTAATAACAGCCACTCCTTTCTCTGGTTCGGATCCAAAACACAATCCCTCCCTTCTACTCTTAATACCAGCCTCTCTGCAGTGAGCTCATGTCCTCCCTCTCTCTTCCTCTCCCTCTGACTCACAGTGCTCAGAGCTTTAAGAAACAAAAACCTGTTGGATCAGCCAGACTAGAATCATCAACTTCAAATGGGCCAACCCTTCCGTGAAAGGGAATCTTACTTTCATTGTGAGCACCAAGGCTCTAAGTTACTTAACTTGGTCATGAAAAACCCAGAACCTGACTCGTGCTTTTACCGTGCTTTTACCGGCAAAAACGATAATGTTATGTCTTTAAAGGGAAAAGAGATACGCCTTTAGTAAAAACAAAATAACTCTCCCATTTCAACATTTTAAAAGAGACTTCCGTCATGTAGTTTTGAAACTGAGCCATGAGGTGATCCCTTTACCTTGATCCCAGTTTTTTAACATCATTTTTTGGCCAAGGTGCAAAATGTTTTAAGGAAGCAAAATTCAGAAAAGGAGGATTCATCAGTCAAGGACTTGAGTACAGCTTGATCACAGTGATCTTTATACATGAGGCACCAAGCACAGTGTCTGAATATTTTGATTTTTTCATAAATATTTATAGAATTTATCATAAAGTGATTTGCCAGTGGAGAAATAAGAATCAGAATAAAGATTAGTCACCAAATATTTTGGGAGTCATTATTACCCACGCCAGAAAAAAAATTTGTTAAATCTCAGATTTCTCAGAATTTTTTATGAAAATCTGGATTTTTAATCTCCTTTGTAGAAAAAAAGAAGATTTTTGTCTTAGGTATCAGGACAAATAGAAAGTATGTAGAGGGGAGGGGGCTGTATCTCCTTCCTCTCCAAGTACTTTCTTTAAAATCAGATTGTCGGGGCGCCTGGGTGGCTCAGTCGTTAAGCATCTGCCTTCAGCTCAGGTCATGATCCCAGGGTCCTGGGATAGAGCCCCTCATCGGGCTCTCTGCTCAGTAGGAAGCCTGCTTCTCCCTCTCCCACTCCCCCTGCTTGTGTTCCCTCTCTCACTGTGTCTCTCTCTGTCAAATAAATAAATAAAATCTTAAAAAAAAAAAGAAAATCAGATTGTCATTTTATTGCCTGCCTCTCCCAGACTCTAGCCAATAGAATCAATCAATTCTTGACAAAGACCAAGATGGAACTCATTTTGCTTCTAACCTAATGATGTCTTTTGAAGTCTTGGTACATACATCTTAGGATAAATGTTCTTAGTTTTGTGTAAGGGAGCAGAGAAAAAGAATTTGAGGGGGAAAAAATAAATTCTGGTTCTGAATTTGAACCTGCACTAATCGTCAGGCAGTCTATAAAACAAGGTATAATCAAATAAATTAAACATAGCAATATTTTTCAACATCATTGTCCTAACTGGCCAGTGAGCTTTGTGGATGGTTTCAAGTGGTTTGGCTAGTTTTTTCTGACAAGTAGTTATCCACGAAGAGTTGGTTGGTTTTCAATGACATGTAATGAATACTTACTTGGATTTCTTTGCCCCCATCCCTTTTTCCCTTTGGGAGAAAAACATGCTCTGCCTTTCAGAATTACCTCTCTACGAACTATCTCCATACTCCACCAAAAGCGTAATGACCAGGAAACATAATCATATGGCTAGTTCTGTTGGTATTTTGCTGGATTCTTGGGAAAAATCATTCTCACTAAGTAAGATAGGCCTTGTTATTGAACAACAACAAAAAATTCCAAGAAAGTTCATGATTCACAGCATACCTTAAGCACCTAAATAAAGATGTAGAAACATACTACATCAGCCGGTTTACTAACTGTTGGGCTTTCTTGTATTATGAAATGAAAGGCTCTTTAATCATCTTTAGCTCTTACTTTATAATTCACTAACATGGTCCTTTCTGAGGTGGTTCCCTTATAACAATACTGCTTGTAAAAAAAAGAGAGAGAGAGAGAGAGTTAAAAAAAAAACAAGATTGAGAATCAGAGGTGTTAATGTACTTAACTAAGATTGGACAACTAGTCAATGGCAGAGAGAATTTTAAATCAAGTCTCTCTGATCTGAAAATCTGCAGGTTAATTTGCTGTGTTGCCTCCTCTCATCAGATAATGTGGAGGAAATATGTACACAAGATCTCTAAATGTTTTTTAACTCCTCTGACATACACTTTTTGTAAGACAAGTGAGCATTTCTGCAGCCAGTGCTCAGGGCTTCGGTTAAGAACACGGTGTAACTCTTTAGGAGAACCCAAGCAAACGAGTTTCCAATTTGTCTTGGGTCATCAGCCCTCCATTCTCCATATCAGTCTAAAGTGGCAGAAGTCTGACAATTCTTTTCTATTCACTTCTGGAATGTGTTTTTGTATTTTGAGAAGGAGTGCTTCTCGTGTTCCAGTAATTCACACCAACCCAAATGTTTTCAATGAAGCCAGGCTGTGAAGGAATGCAAAAGGAAGCAAAAAAAACTCCCTGTGATTGCTCCCAACTCACTCCTGCTCACTGCATTTCACAAACAGCTAGCCTGAACATAAAGCACCATCCCAAATTTAGTATAAAATTTATTTTAAGGACCCTTTCATGTCTTGTCATAATCTAGCTGTATAACAATACGGGCCTTTAATTTCCTTTTCTAAAGTATTACGCTATCCAAAAATTAAGTCAAAATGATTCTTCAGAATCTCCTGGTCTCTTTTTTTATATGATGAAGCTAGCAGCTTGCATCCACTCATCAAAAGTGGTGAAAGCAGGATGGGAAATGAATGCAACCTCCATTTATATACAGCGTCACAACATGTGTCGTGTCTTCGAAGTCAGCTGAGAGGGGTGCCATCTTGGTGAGCATGAAAAAGGCCAGCTGCTTTCAAATTTCCTGATAAAAGCTTTCTGTATGTGATTGTCTTTTGAAGAGAAAGAGAAAGAGAAAGAGAACACTTCAATCCCAAGAAAGTATCAATTTAAAATATTTGCATGTAACATTCTAAGAAGTCATAAAAGTTAACACAGGAATAGTATACATCAGTGAAGAGGAACAAACTATTGATAAAACGGTAACATGGAAGAAGCTCACAGACATTTTGCTAAGTGGAAGAAACCAAGGACAAAAGAGTATATACTGTAGGATTCCGTTTATATGAACCCAGGCATAGAACTCAAAACAGTGGTTTTCATGGTGTGGGGTCTGTGAAGAGTACTGACTGAGAAAGGACAGAAGGAAGCTTCTGGGTGCCAGAAATATCTTGTATTCAGATGGGTGGTGGTTTTGTGGTTATATGTATATTATATATATATGTAATAATATATATCTTATTATATATTATATATTTCATATATGTATATGAAAAGTCATTGGGCTGTGTGCTTAAGATCAGTGTTCTTTAAGTTCTTCCTCAGTGTATTTATATTTATACTTCAATAACAACATTAATTTTTTAAGTTTAGCCCAGCTATATATCTGAAAGAAAGGTTAAAGTCACATCTTGGAGATTACCGATGATTCTGTTTTCTGCAGTACAAAGACTTTTTAAAATGATACTTACCACAATTCCTTATCTACAGTTATGAAAACCAAAAAGCTATAAAAACTAGTTTTCCAACTGACCTGAATGGATATGAAGCTATTTAACACCTTTATTTATTCCACATCCCACCTAGTGCAAATATTCATATGTCCCGCTGTGGAAATGTTTGATTATACAATGCCACCCATACCCCTATTGTGATGCTACGCAACATAGAGTTCATGCAAGAATGTTCTAAATTTCTAAATGTTTATGAACCCGGTGGTTTCGGATAGGATATTTTTAAGCTTTATGTATTTGAAGGTGCATTTGGAAAGGTTTAACTAGCACACCAGACCTGTGATTTCACAGATACTATTGCTTAAGATGAGGCTAAATGTATTTAAGTAACCTGTGGGCTAACATAAATGAATAAATAAATAAACAAACAAACAAATAAAAGGTGGTTCACAGCAGGATCTGGAAAAGTAGCATGGGAGTGAGTGACGTGTAGGAAACATCTTCCCAGCATGTTCAAAAAGATTTCAACATGTCCATACAGAAGATCAAATTGTCTACCTAAGACAAAGGACGAGGGCATTGTCTTTCTTTGCACCTTCTGAGCACCAAGCAGCAATTTGCATGTAGTAGCCCTCAACAAAGGTTTGCTGGGTTGAACTGAATTTCCAACATCCCCCCTTTGACTTCTGTGATGTACCATCCCTGAAAAGGAAAAGAGAACATTTTTTTTTTTTTTTTAAATAAAGACCTTTGGGAGGAGAACTACACTTCGGTTCTTTTTCATTGAGTGTAAGAAAATATAGACCCACGTCTTGGTTTTTACCTTTTAACTTTAGAGCATGTCTCTATCTGAAGCCCTCGAAGACCCAAATACATCAAGTCCCTACTGTTTATTCTGTCCCTCCAAGAACAGAAATCTCACAAACCAACCACATGAAATTCACCACTGACTCTAGGGAAGAGATTCCTTTCTTTTGTGCTGACTCTACTTTGCACCCTAACTTCTGAACTGCTGCTTTCATATTTCTTCCCTTTATTCCTTTATATTTTCCCCCAGGCAAAGAACTCACTGTCTGTATTCTGCCCACATATATTCCAGAAGCACTGTGTTTGCCTCATGCTTCTGTATCAGTTTCGGGACCGTCATAAATCAACAGTCTGTGGACTGAGGTACTCAGACCAAAATCATGCCTTTGAAAAATGCGTAGCATCACTCTCCTCGAGCAGCTGCAGCCTTTTATTAATGGCTGAGGAGACTTTCACACCTCCTTTTAAATCCAGTGCATTTGAAGTAATAAAACAGGGAGCAGTTTATAGGCAGGAAATATTAAAATATTTAATTGCTTTTTTTTTTCTTGGCACAAGGCAGACAGCCTTAAGCTTTGCACACCACATGCAGAAAGGACACCTGCCCATGCTTGAATGGACATGGAACAGGGGATTGCTAAATTGGATACATCTGTGACCAAAACGCCTTTAAACCCACATCAAGCCCATTTTTTTTTATTAGTTCTAGCCATTTCCCTCCAACTACTTTTCATTTTCTTTTTCCTTCTCTTTGTCTAATTACAAAACACAGAAGAGAGTCCATTGATATTGTGCTCAAGGTGATTCCCTAATCCATCTCGAACACAAACAGTGCAGAAATTATACCTGAACATTTTTCCCGTTGTCCAGTCCTAGAGTTTATAATCTAGAGCTATGTAGATTATAAGTCCGTCTCAGAGAACATGGCAACAAAATGTTAGAGTACAAATAGGGTGGCTAAACCTTTTGATAAGTTGGTCTATAAGGTGGAATAAGGCAGCCTTGAGATCAAGTTCTCGCTCTGCCAACTGCTCGTTGAGTGGCTTTGGATGGGTTACGTAGCTTCTCTGAGCTTCCGTTCCATCATCTGTAAAATGGAGAGAGTCAAAAGTGCCTCTTACATGAAGAGGCTGTAGGCATTAAATGAGATGGCAAGCATTTGGTACCAGGTTCAGCACTCTGTGAGGCCCTAGTGTTAGCTATTCTTCTATTACGTTCCGTCTAAAAAGAATTATTCCCAAGGCAAAAGGAGATATGGCTAAAACTCTCCTGTGAACAACTGATGGTACTACAAGAGTATCTTACTGAAATTTGCATTGGTTTTCTGTTGCTACCTAACAAATTTCCACAAATTTAACTACTTAAAGAAACACCCATTTATTATATCACAACTATGCATTCAGAAGTCCAGCCAAAGCACAGTTGGGTTCTCTTCTCCAACTATCACAAGGCTGAAGTCAAGGTGTGGGCTGGGTTGAGTTCTTGTCTAGAAACTCTAAGGAATAGTCTGCCTTAGTGTTCACATGGTTGTGGGCAGAATCCATTTCCTTTTAGTTGTAGTTCTGAGATGATATTTCCTTGCTTGCTGTCAGCCAGGGGCCTCTCTTATCTCTTAGAAATCACTCTCAGTTTCTTCCCTTGACAATCCCTCCTTCTTCAAAGTCAGCAACAGAGAACGCCCTTCACGTTGAATCCCTCTAAGGCTTCGATTCTCTCTGATTTCTGCAACTAGCCACAGGAAATTCTACCCTTAAAGTGGTTATGCGATCAGATTAGTCCAACCCAGATAATCTCCTTATTCTAATGTAAACTGATAAACAACCTTAATACCATCTGCAAAAATCCTTTTTGGCCATGTAACATAACATTATTACAAAGGAATACCAGGAACAGAAATCATGGAGGTCATCTTAGAATTCTGACTACCATAAAAATTTAATATTAGGAGCTGGGATGAAAAACCATATATCATATTTTAAGGCAGAGCCAGGAAAGAATGTAGCAGCCTCCTAACCACTCTCTCTGGTCTCCATGGGAGAATATGGGTGGAGGAGTGGTTTTGTGGGGGAAGATAATTGTTGCCAAATGGCTTCTGGGATAGCCAGTAATTTACAGAGACTATTTCAATTCTTCCTAGCCCACCTGTATGATTCAACTACATTAAGCAAGAAAATAAGCCCGGTTTGTTGAGTAGAAGGTTGAGAAAGAAAAATATAGAAATGGCACTGTTCCTCCAGTTATCCATCGCTGGTCCCAAGGTAGAAGATTCCCATCATCTGGGATTTCTTACTCAATCTAGGCGAGGATGATGGAGAATGATAAGAATGACCATTTTCTCTTGCTCTTTTCTCTGTCAGATGAGCTCTTCCTCTCAGATATCTGTATGACTCACCTCTCCCTCTATTCTTTCGGGTCTCTACGTAAATATCATCTAATTAGAGAGGACTTGTTGACCATCCTTAATAAAAAAGCAAAATCTCCCATCCACACTCCAGCACTCCCTTGTCTGCTTTACTTTTCTCTATAGTACTTTTTAACAGAAAGTGTGTGTGTGTGTGTGTGTGTGTGTGTGTGTGTGAGAGAGAGAGAGAGAGAGAGAGAGAGAGAGATTGTCTTTTAAGTAGAATATAAATACCAGAAAGGCAAGGACTTTGTTTATTCACTTCTGAATCTCTCTCCTTCTCCTCTCAAATAGTGTTTGGCACATAGTAGGCACCAGTAAATATTTGTTAAGTAAATGAATAAATGTAGGGATGAAGGTCAGGTGCTCAGAGGATTGATCTTAGCTGGAGAAAATTATGTGGGAATCATCAGGATAAAAACAGTATTCAAATCATAAGAGCAGATCAATTTTCTCAGAGAGAGAATACAGAGTTAGAAAAGGTCCCTGTGGAATTCCAACATTTACCAACCTCTATGTGATGATCTGTAGAAGCATCTGCAGCAGAGTAAGAAGGGGCGGTCAGGGGAGCAGAAGAAGCAGCAGCAGAGTGGGAGAGTCAGAGAAGCCAAGGGAGGAGGAGGAGGATCATTAAGAAGGGGTCAATACTGGCAAATGCAACCAAGAAGACAAATAAGACAAGTTCTAGAAAGTCTCCATGGGATTTAGCAACCAAGATGCCATTTGTGGCCCTTATTGAGAGCAAGTTGGGGGAAAGGTGAAGATGAGAGTCCAAATTTCCATGGACTTGAGAATGAAAGGCAAGAGAGAAGGGATAGGACAAAAGCAGTCAAGAGAAGAAACTAGAGGGATGCTGGGCTGAGGAGAGTTGTTTTTCTTGAGGTGGAGGCTTGAACAAGTTTAAAGGTTGGTGGGAAAGACACAGTAGAGAGGAAGAAGTTTAAGATAAGAGAGAGCAAAAAAAATAATCAATACCAGGAGATCTCTGAAGTACAGGAAGGGAGGCTTCCTTTTTCAGGAAGTCTCGTCTGACCTCTCCCTGCCCCTCTTCCTTTCCATCCTCCACACTACAGCCTGAGTCAAGTGAGCATAGGTCTATTATTGAGCTTCTCCAGTGGAATTGTAACTCTGTTTCTGTCACTATCATGTCACTAGGCCATGAGCTCCATTAGGAAAAGGACAACTTCTGATTCACCTTTTTATCTCCAGGAGCTAGCACAGAATCTGGTATATAATAAATACTCAATAGATATCTGATGAGAGAATGAGTGAATGAACGAATGGGCAAAGAAGTAGATTTATGAACTGATGGACTCAGTGAATATATATTGAATGCCTACTACATGCTAGGCTCCACTCTGGACTCTGGTAATTCAGCAGTGAATAAAACAAAGCCCATGAATAAGTTAGTTGAGGAAAGGACATAAGAATGTGGAGGAAAAATATAAAAGCAGACTTCAAGCAATGAAACATGAACCAGCACTTCATAAATTCAAGAATGTTGACACTTCAGAAGGGACACCATGCTTCTTCACAGCCAAATTTTTTCACATGTCAGGGGATAATTTACTTACCATTTATAAGGATTCATTATAGCCTTACTTCCTCATTTCCTGTTTTTCATGATATTTGTAATCTATGAATCACTTGCCTGAATTTGTCTTTCTCCATAAACTTTCAAAAGTGGGTTGTACTGGTTTTCCAGTTCTTTACCAAAAGAAAGACATAGACCCAAGCTTTCATGGCACAGTGAGGTTAAAGTCTTGACTGTGGCTTATTCCAAGTATCTTCCCACTCAAGACCCCCATCATCATTATGTTCTCCTACAGGGATTAAATGGAAAAGAAGGGAATGGAAGTGGGGAAACAGCCATATGGACATTCTCTTATAGGACAACAACCACTAAAGGCAGGGCTTAAGGAGATATTGCTCAAACATTCAAATAAGAGTGCTTATGTTTGAGTCATTAGTACACATTCAGGAATACCCCGAGCCTCATAGATAGGAGGGACTGAGGCATCAACTCACAACAACACAACTATAATGCCAAGAAGCCATTCTAGGTTACTTATGCAAATGACACAAAAGTTATCCAAACAAACATATAAGAGAACCTGGCAGTCACTGTGGAGCACTTAAGAATCCACATTTTAAAGGCTCTTAGATATCAGGTGTCAAACACTTGTTTTCTTTTTACTTATTTCCCTTACTGTGGGTCGTATTTTCAAAATTAAGAATTTAATCCTTTGTTGGCTCTTTTTGCTCTGAAATCCAGTTCCTAATCTTGGTTTGGCCCTTTACTTCGTCCAATTATCTCTTTCCCCAGTGATATTATCCAATTAAATGATCACTTCTATATGGATTGCTCCCAATTATTTGGTCATGAGCTCAGACCTTCATTGTAATCTTCTAGCCGGATGTTTGGATGTTTCCCCAATACCACAAAGCAAACATGCTCAAAACCAAATTCATTCTTTTCCTCTACAAAACCAGTTTTTCCACCCGACTTCCCAGCTTCTATTAATGGTGCCACTGTTCTACTAGGTAAAGCCCTCAATCATCATTGACCCCTTCCTCTTTTTATCTTTCCCTCCCATCCATTCATAAATTCCATTGAGAGGTTCTCTAAGACCCACTTTCAATGTATCATTCCCATCCATCCTCCTCAACATTTCACTCCTTTTATTCTGCCTCCACGGTAGTTCAAGCTCTTGTCTCTTCTCACCTAGATTATTGCAAACACTGTTACTGGGGAAAGACCATTTCGCAACCAGATAGATTTGTATTTAAAGCTCTGTTTCATCTCTTTCTGGTTGTATGATCTTGCACGATTTTCCCAAACCCTCTAATCCTCAACTTGCTCCATAAAATGGCCATTCATTTCAGGAGTATATAAAATAATAGAAGTTAAAGTACCTAGCACATAATTGCTCAAAGGATCAATGACTCTTTCTGCAAAAAAGTGTTCTGATCATGTCTTTTCTATACTCATAAACCTCAAATGACTTCTCTTTTTCTATAAAAACAAGATCCAGCTACCCATGTGCCCTCTGCAATATCACCCAAGCTACTTTCCCAGGTTTCATCTTCCAAGCTGGCCCTCTCAATCTTCCCCAAATACACCCATGTTTTTACTATGTTTATCTTTCCATCTGATATGATTTTCCCATGAATCTCCACCAGTCAAAATTCTACCTGTCCTTTAAAAGACAATTCAAATGCTGTCCCCTCCACTAGGTCTAATTCTGATATCAAAATATGTGTTCGGCTAGGGCACCTGTGGCTCAGTCGGTTAAGTGTCTGACTCTTGATTTCAGTTCAGGTCATGATCTCAGGGTCATGAGATCAAGCCCCATGTCAGGCTCTGTACTGGGCATGGAGCCTGCTTAAGATTCTCTCTCTCCCTCTTTCTCTGCCCCTGCCCCGTCTCTCTCTCTCTCTCTCAAAAAATAAAATAAAATAAAAAATATATATATATATATACATATATATATATATGTTCTGCTTTTGAATCCCCACCTCACTTCCTTAATATCTATATTATGGAATTTATCCAATTCCACTTTATATTATGCTCACAAGCATCTTTGTTTTATTGTAAGTAGAAGACTGCAAACTGTCTAACTTTTTATTCACCTTTAAAGCCTAGTATTTTGCTTATTTGATACTCAGAAAATGAGCTGAATTGGTTTTAAGAACATGTCCCTTGAAGAGTAGCATTTATCTGTTAGACCTCAAATTCAACAAGGGCAATCATTTTTGTCTATTTTAATCAATGATCTATCCTGAGTAACTAGAACTGTGCTTAAAATATAGTGACCACTGAAAAACTATCTATTGCATGACTATAATCCAAGATTATCCTATGAGCCAAGAAAAAAATCCCACATAATCCAATTTTTTAAACAGTTATGCCAATTAAAAACGCCTAAGGTCTGCAGTCTCATCATCCCCTAACAGGGACATCAGTCATGAATGATTGACAGGACCTGGGTACCAGGTGCCCATCCAGAGAGAGCACACAAAGAAGAAAGCCTGGTCCACATGCCCTTGGGGGCCCTTGACCAAACAGATTTCTTTACAGCTGCCTGATCGGCTCCAATTGCCCAATATGCACCTTTCTATCTGGCTTAGACACCAGGTCTGCAATTTGGCAGGAGCATAATTTAAAACCTGAGAGAACAATCACAGGAACGCTGGCCTCTGAAGTCAAGGCCAGCCAGCAGTATGATTCAGGCCCTGATGTTGCCTCCCTCCGCTCCTGTCAGAATCCTGAGAGGAATCACTTGCCAGCCCGGAGTCAGAAAAACACCGCTCAGTAGCTGGCCAGGATCCCTAGGCTCCATTTTGCTAACTCTGACAAAGCCTTAAGCTGTGCCTGTAGAGCTAGCCTCTTGGCTCCCTGCTGCGGTGTCTGAGAGGAAAGAGGGAGTGCCAAGAGCAACCCTTCAACATCAGGCAGGCCCGGCTTCTGAGTGCTGGCTCCACCACTGACTATCAGGGCAGCTGTGGACCTAGTAGGAGCCTTCTGGGCTGCAGATTCCTTATCTTGAAAAGGATACCTACCTTACAGCATTGTTGGGAGGATGAATGGTAATATATGTAAAGTGCCGGTCTCCTAGTGATTGCTGTTGGTGTTATTACTATTATTAGAGAAGAGAATCAAAGAGGGTAACCACAGAGATTAAGCGAGCATTCCTAGGAATTCAGCTTCACTCATTCTCTAGAATATGTCTCATTCGTCTCTCTCATAATGACACATTTCTAAGAAAGTAATCAAGTGTCAATCCCAAGCAATCCCAAACGCACTGACAATGAAAACTTGCAAATTAATTTCAGGAGCTTACCTCCAGCAGAAAGTTCATTGGCTTACCCTCAGTGTCCCTTATCCTCTGAACCTCAAGACTCTTAGTGAACGGTCCCCTGGAGGTCCCTGTGCCTCTAAATGTTACATTCCCCTGCCCACCCCACCCTTGCCTCCCTGTGGGGCATTGTGGATGACGTAGTCACTTGCTGAATGGTCTGATTTTCTTCTGAGCTTCTTGTCTGATTCTATGACACCAAGACTGACACTAATTCTGGAATATTCTCCCCACTGGCTCTGGAAGACAACATCTTAGCTTTCCAACTCCTTTGGCCTGAAGGCTAGTGGAGCTGGCCTCTGGAACCTAAAACTGAAATGGAGGACTTGATGGACAATTAGCTTACCCCCCATGTCCTATAGCATTCCCCTTGTTTTGCTCATTCCCAGCTTTAATGGAAATTCCTCGAAATTGCCGAGTTTCATTCAGTCATTTCATCTCCTCCTAGCTACAACCTGCCAGGGCCCACATCCTTTCTCATCTGTTTATTGAAAACACATCTTCACTCCTGGACCTGCCTCAGGCCAACCCTGCTTCAACCCCCTTCCTCTCTAATATGCTCTTTTTAGCAGAGAGATTGTTCTGGACAGCAGCTCTTCCTAAATCATTACATTACTTACAAGCACTTAATGGCTCCTGTTGCCACATAGAAGTCAAACTCCTATGACCAGTGAATGAAGCCCTCTGTGAGCCCATCCTCAGCATCCTCATCTCCTGCCACCGGCTTACTGTGTCCTAAGCTCACTATCAAACACTGCTGCTTCCTGTCTTCATGCCTCTTACCTGAAGGTCTCTGTCTGGAAAAGGAACACCCTTCCTCACCTACTTTCCAGCCTGGAAAGCTCTGAGTCTTCTTTCAAGAATCTACTCAAGCCTGAGCTCATCAGCTAGAGATGCCATCTTCCTCCTTTCTGCTTCTACTCTTCCTCATTCTCTTATTTGTGCTATTGTATCTGTCCCACGGGATGGGTTTTATTTGTTTTTGCCTCAACTCCTAGCCTATGAGCTCTTTGGTAAGAGCCATGTCTCATTTATTTTTGGCTCCATAGTGTCACGCAAAATGCCCAGCACATAGTAGGTGCTCTATGAACATTTATTGTGTCGACCTTGTCTGATTCTTTTAGGGAACAAGAATCTGTCCTAAAGTGACATCAGCTTGAAAAGACCAATACTGAAAGAATGCTTCCTACATTAATTGGTTGGAGTATCATTTCATATTCCAGGAACAACTGAAATATCTTTTCTTTCTTTCTTTCTTTTTTTTTTTTTTTAATATTTTTTCTTAGAAAGTCATCTCATTTTGCCAGTTTGAACAAGCCCGGAAACTTTGGTGTTTGTTTTGAAACTGAAAAGTGCGTCAAGAGGCACTTTGTGCACTTGGACAAAGTTGAGAAGAGACCCACAGAGATGATTAAAGGCTGGAAAACAGACTAAGAGAACTGGAAGGGAAAGCTAAAAGCAATTTAGTAATCGACGTCATGCATGTAAAAGGTTGTTATTACCAAGGAGGGTGGCGAGCCCATGGTGTCCATACCCTCAGAGGGGAAAGCAACAGGAAATGAGCTGAGCTACAGCACAGAAGACGTGGGTTAGATAGGGAGGAACTTACTGGAAGAAAATGTGCTCAACACTGAAGGATCCAACAGAAATGACACCTTAGTCTTTCTTTCCCCAGGTGTATAGAAACATAAGAAATGTTTCCAACAGTCTGGAATGCTCCACGTGCAACACTACCTAAATGCAGGGATGGAATTATAGTTGACCCTAGAACAGCAGTTGGGGCACTGACACCCCCATGTACTCGCAAATCCACACATAACTTTTGACTCTGACAAAAACTTAACAACTAATAGCCCACTGTTGACTGGCAGCCTTACTGATAACATATACAGTCGATTAACACATACTTTGCAGGTTATATGTATTATATATTGTATTCTTACAATAAAATAAGCTAGAGAAAAGAAAATGTTATGAAGAAAATCATAAGGAAGAGAAAACCCATTTACAGTACTGTACTGGACCTGGGCGGTTCAAACCTACGTTGTTCAAGGGTGAACTGAATACAGGTTTAAGGGACAGTATCCATATGGCACATAGATTTTTGGGACCCAGAGCACACTTGGTCTGACAGAGTCCTTCCAACTCTAAAATTCTGGAGAACGTATCTCAGAGGAACTGACCTTAGCTGTCACATTTCTTTCACTAAGCATTTACTAAGCCCCTTCTCCAGGCCAGCCCGTGTGAGGTCCCATCACAGTGACTAAGGCATAGTTTATTCCAATAGAGGAGAGAGCTGATTGTCTCACATCCCTGACAGGATTATCAGGCCTCAGCTCTGAGCATTCAGTCTGTCTCATGCCCACATGTGCACACATACACAGCACACAGCAACCACAAAAGCTCCTTGCATTTCCTCTGAGTGCTACCTGCCTCAGCTGCTCTAACCTCCAAGTCTTTGCATGTGCTATTTCCTCATCCCACTTCCTTACCTAGGAAACCTCTTTCTGTCCTTCAAGACACAGTTCAGGTGTTAATGTTTTGTCAAAGCTGCTATTCCTGTCGCCCCCCACTCTAGATTATGATGCTGTTTCAAGATTTCTGGCTGCAAGCATTAAAAACTGACCCAAAGAAACTCTATAATAAAAAAGAACTTTCTGGAGGTATATCAGGGGCTCAACAGCAGTTAGAGGAACAAGCTTGGAAATGCCCAAGATCCAAAGGAATTAAAGGCGAGAAGCAGACGGCACTTTGCCTCATAGCCAAGAGTCAGAGAAAATATACTCTCCATCCCAGTGTCAAAGTCTCAGAAGAGGTTCTGATTGTCCAACCTTAATTTCCATGATTGGCCCGACCAGCCTGTGGCTCCATGAGAAATTATCTTCCCACTAATACTCACACAATGGAGGAAAGATAATTCTCCCCAAAGAAATCAGAATATAGTAGAAGAGGAAAAATGCATGCTGAACACCTCTCTCTCACACCCATCCCACTGCAGTCCAGTCTTTAGTTTGTGTTCTTAGCAAGACTGTGCATCTTTCATCCCTATATGATACACTGTTGGGTACAGAGTCAGTGGTCAATAACCTCTTAGAGACCAACTCCTGATCCATATTTGTTGATGAAATGTGGAGGTCAAGACAGTATTCATCCCTGTGCCTGCCAACTCCAAGCTCAGTGCTGTTTTTTTACTATATCATAACATTAGCAGGGATACTGTGGTCACCTTTAACCCAGTCGTTAGTTTCTTAACCTAAAGAGCATACTGTTTGTTTTCTTAGTAAATTGAGAGTGCCATAGTAAGTCTTCGTCATGGCTGACCAAAAAAAAAATGTCTCAACATAGTCACAGAATTGAAGCCCATGATATGTAAATAGAGTTTTAAGCACCCTTTTATCTTTGAGTCAAACTAGGCATTCATCAAACTTCTTAGACAATGCTACCCACAGACTTTCATTTTTCCCTATAGGAAAATAAAATAATAAGAAAAATAATACCATAAAGTTGAAAATAAGTTTTAAACACAGCAAGTGATTATAATAAAATGGTGCGTGAGTCTTTCCATGGTCACCATGAAGCAGGTAAGAGTGACTGGTTTGGTGAATCCATTTCATTACCATCAGTGTATATTAAAAATGTCTATGTCCATTCAAGCCTGTGACTTTGCATGGTTTGTTTAATCCAATTTAAATTTCATTCTGAATCATACTTGGCCCTGTACGGAGTATTGCTTTCAGTGAGATGAATAAATACACACCTTTTTTCTTTCAAAAAAGTCTTTGGGAATTCATTGGCAGCATTTCAGAAGTTCAGGATTTAGATCTTATAGATGACTAAGAGGTAAGTTGATCTTTCCTTAGAGAAATTCGCTTTGGATTCCAAACTCACACATCTATATAGAAATAGGCTCAGGAATCAGGCTCTGAGTCCTTCTTCCATAAATACTTCACATGAAGCTTTCTTATTATCCACATTTTTGTTTTTTTAAGATTTTATTTATTTATTTGAATGAGTGAGAGAGAGAGAACAAATGGGGGGACTGAGGAAGGAACAGAAGGAGAGAGAGAAGCAGACTCCCCGCCGAGCGGGGAGTCCCACATGGGGCTCGATCCCAGGACCCTGGAATCACGACCTGAGCCGAAGGCAGACACTTAACAGACTGAGCCACCCAGGCGCCCCTCTCCACATTTTCTATATCACTGAAAACACAAGTCATATAACAAGAATTCTGCATTTCAATTGGCTGGATTGCATTCGGGTATCTGGGGGAAATTATGTTTGCTTGTATCAAGCAGTAAGATATTAGCAAGAGTGTTACACAGATCCCATTTTTGAAGGTCTTGTGAAATCAAATATATTTTAAATTCAAATTTAAGATCAAAGTAGTATATGGTAGAAATCTGTGTGTGTTTATACCATGATTGCCCCCTTTCCATCCCACAAAATTACACTTAAAAATCATTAAAAAGGCAGGAACGTTAGGACTCCTTGGTCAAAATCCGGATTTACAGGTTAGCTGCCCTCTGGATATGAAGGACCCGAAAGAAACTATCACCTACCCTAAAAGTATTTGGAAGCTGCTTTTGCTGATGGGAATCTATGGTGGTGGACCAGTCTGGTAACAGTGAATTGTTTCTACTGCAGCTGTGGATTACCTGTGGTTTCAATGAACTACTGTGTATACTTTGTTTACTTTATCCCTTCTTCCTGTTGGAGAAACAGCTGGAGAACAGACATCCTGCTGTTCAGAGCCTCAGGCCTTGGAATATTAACAGGAAGCCACAATAAGCATCTTCATTACTTCACCTGTGGTATAAATGGCAGAGAGAATGGAGCCCATCAGGAGGAACTGATTTAAAACAGAATGAAGCAGTTTGTGGACCATATGTCCCAACATCCAAGTAACTGCCACTGGCCTAATAAACTGGCTTCCTTCATGTAGAGTTCAACCAGGGGGAAGAGAAAAAGTCAGTTTCCTATAGAAAGAAATAAAGGCAGACCTCAACAGCCTGTTGTCAATAAACGGAATAAAATATTTGGTGCATTAGACCAAGAAGTTGTATCACATGATTTCTGGCAGTTGCTTTTAGCTTTTAACAAAAGATGTGGGAATGGATGGTAGGGGTATGTGGATGACAGGGGAGGAAACAAACAGCCTCATAAGATACTTTCATGTGTTTTCCATCATGTATAATTACTCATCCTAAGGCAAGATGGATATTGTATAAGCATTATTCCAAATATCTTCCCAGGTTATTTGGGGGAGGGAAGGGGGGAAGGAGAGATGAGACTCAGAATGGAGGCGAAATGAATATAAAGCATCAATGTCCTTGTTCTCCAAATGAAGAAACCAGGACAGAGAGGTTATATGATCTAAGACTCTTTATGTAATGTCTACATCATAACAGGTCAGAAATATTCCTGGAGGTAGAATTGCCCAGTACAGATCCATCTTCCCCTCTTGTAGATTGAGGCTATAAAAAATTATTCTAGAAAAAAAGCATTTTCCCTTTAAACATAAAAAAAATGAGCTACTGAACAGGACAAAAGAGGGATAATAATCTTGACGTTTATTAGTGAGCACACACTGAAACCCTCATTCTACTGTACCTAGTAAACACTTATATACCTGTGGGGTTTTGACTTCTTTAGAGCCTTCTCATGCATTCATTCTGCCAACTTTGCTAAACTGCACTTAAGGAAGGGAATGCAGCAGCACAAACACAGAAAGCAGTCTTCAGAACCAGGATTCTAAAAATCCACCATACCATGTAACCACTCTGAGCCCATGAATCAGACAGATGGGTCACATCCCAGCTTTCCCACTTTTGGTTCCATAAACTTGGATAATTCCTATAGGCTCCTGAATATAAGGAAAGCCTCCATTTTCAAAAGAAGGTTGAAAACTTTTCCTATGTACTAGAATTATGTAATTTTTAGGAATATAGTTAAAATAACCAATGTCTACTTACACTTCATTTATTAATTTAGTCATAGACATACACAAAATCATGGAAGCATCAACTTAGAAATGTTTGGCGGGGGGTGTTGCACCTGCGTGGCACAGTCCGTTAAGCGTCCAATTCTTGGTTTGGGCTCAGGTTGTGATCGGAGGGTCATGAGCTCGAGCCCCACATTGGACTCTGCACTCAAAGAGGAGTCTACCAAAGTTTCTCTCACCCTCTCCCTCTGCCTCTCCTCCCTCCACATGCTTGCTCTCTCTCTCAAAAATAAATAAATAAATCTTTTTTAAAAAAAGAAATATTCTTTTTTCACTCTCATGTCTCACAAAACTGTTTTGTTCAAATTCTTGATAGATAGGCAGCATTGACATCAGCGTCACCTGACATTTTCTTCACGGTACATCATCTTTATTTCCGGATGGGTTGTTTGATGCTGTCATCAGACACTGTTGCCCAAACCACAACCACCCATTCACATAACATGAAAACAACTGCTTTGTTCATTCATCCTGTAGGTGAACATTTGTGCTGTTGTATTCATTTAATGTAATATAATAACTGATATATTGCTTTTAAAAGGCCTCTTTTTAAAGGCTGTTATGACATCCAACACTTACAATTGTGAAGTCACCACTCCCCTCCACCCATCACAAGAATAATGAATTAACCTCTGTCATATCTTTTGCCTCCTTTTTTAGGCATTCTGCAGGTGACTTCTATCAGCTTTAGATACCAGAATTTTCTGAGGTTATCTCAGGCTTCTGTGGCTTTAAACAAGTTGAAGAAGTGCACAGAATCCAAGAGACTTTATAAGGACTGAACTAAAGGTGATCCCCTCCTTTCTGAGGGGATCTTATATTTTAGCATATAAAGGACTTAATTTCTCTAAGCACCTGTTTCCTCCATTGTGGAACAGAGCTCGTAATAGTACATTGCTCACAGAATAGTGGTGAGGATGAAATAAAACGATGAGCTACAATGACACTTAGCATAGTGCTACGCACCCACAAAGTAACTATCCATTGCTACAGCCCCAGTCTGGGGTTCTTCAGAGAAAAATGCAAAACTTAAAGAGTTGTGTCCAAAAGACCCCACAGAGATCCAAGATGAAGCAGATGAAGTTAAAGGAACCTGGATTATTGGTCCAAAGAGCAAGAAAAAGAGTAGTGTAACAAATAAATTTCTAAGATAGAAAGGACTATTAAAGAATAAGAAGTATTTCTGCTCTTCTTTCTTACTTGGTGAGATGGTCATGGTATGCATCCAAATTACAGCATAAAGGACTCATGTTGTATAGAAGGAAGATTTTTTATTTAGTGAAAATTGTGAAAAAGTTGAATCATTTTCTATGAGAGGTTATGAAGGATTTTAAAAACCAGGGATCATTTTGCTATAATTCTGTCCAAAAGCAGTGTTATTGAAGAATGATATTTCAAGGTCCCAATGAGTCCTGTTTCTGCACATCAAGATGAGGCTATATGAAAGTAAAGCATAGGAATGCAACACCAGCTGTAGAGCACATAAGCCGGGGCAGGCAGGGCTGGAGACAAAAGGGATGCCATTTTCTTGATGACTACCTTGGGTATCAAGCAAATTTATTTTTTTAAGCAAATTTATTTTTTAATGTCCCTCATCAGGAGATTTATTTCCTTCCATAGACTGCTATTACTATTAGAAAAAGCATAAACCTTGGAATTCCTTGGCCCTGAGTTCAAGCTTCAGCTTTTTTACTTACTGTGTAACTTCAAACAAGCTTCTTAAACCCTTGGATAGTATGTTTTATTATCCGTAAATGGTGCGTGAAAACATCAATAGGGGCACCGTTAGCTCAGTCGGTTGGAAGTCCAACTCTTAATTTCAGCTGAGGTCATGATCTCAGGGTTGTGAGATCAAGCCCCATGTTGGGCTCCATCCTGGGCATGGAGCCTACTTGAGATTCTCTCTCTCCCTCTCTCTCTGCCCCTCCCTCGGCTTGTGCTCCCTCGTGCTCTCTCTCTCTCTCCTAAAGCAAAACACAACAAAACAAAACATCAACATTAAGGGGCTTTAGTGGGAATTCAATGAGATGTTTATGAGATGGCTAACCTCAGTATCTGGCATACTGTATGCCATTTTGATTTTCTTTTCCCCCAAATTGTGCTTCTGAATATACTCCAGTTGTCAGAAGCTGAAGTCATCACACCATTGTCAAGCTGAAACCCTTACAACTGGAAGAGACGTGCCCCTCGATACAAACAAAGCCACATCATGGCCTGGTTTAGTATTAGGTAACAAATAACTCAAAGACAGAACTAGACAGAGGTAAACAAACCTATGTTCAGTCTGTGATGTTCTTATAAATGTTCCCATTCAGCTGCTGTGCTGAGAATTGTTCTGCTGTCTCAACATACTCTTGAAGGACACCTCATTCTCAGTCACAGGAATTCCTTATAGTTGCTACAAATATCTCCACTGCCTCCTTCCTCTACCTTCAGGTATGAATAGTTTGGAATGGTTTTAAACACTCTAGCAAGGTAGACAAATCAGGAAAAGGCTTAGCTGACATAACAAAAACAAAAAACAAAAACAACCCAACTACAATAACTTAAATAAGACCAAAAAAAGAGAGAAGAGACAAATGAAGAAACAGAATCTTAACTAGAGAGAACAAACTGATGGTTACCAGAAGGGAAGGGAGGTGGGTGGGGGTTGGGGAAATAAGGGATGAGGATTAAAGAGTACACTTATCATGATGAAATATAATAGATAGACGGATAGATAGATAGATAGATAGATAGATAAGACAGAAATTATATCTTTCCCATGTAGTAGTTCAGAGGCAAGTGGTGTAGGGCTTAAAGGACAGCTTTGCCACCCTCAAGGCACAGCTTCCACCTCTGGGTCCTATGCAACTTCCATGCAGAGAGAAGGGCCGATCAGGGAACACACCACATACCTTTCTAGTTGCACAACTAGACTATAAGTCACACATACTTCAGATAACAACCCATTAACCAAAATTTAGTCACATGGCCACACCAGCTACAAGGGAGACTGGAAAATGCAGCTTCATGTTGGGAAACCATGTGCCCAGTAAAAGCTCAGGAAGAGAGGGATGATGAATATGGGAGCAGGGCCATTAGCAATGTGTGTTCCATAAAATTAAGGAGGGAAAGTCGTCTGGATAATTTAACTCTTTATTAGAAGACCATCTGAATTTTTGAAAGTACAATCTACCTTTTAACCTGAAACTTGACATACTAGTGATAAATAAAATGCAATGAGTAAAGACCCTAGCAACATAAATTGAGGCAGTAAGTATAAACCTTTTTGTTTATATAACAGAAACTTGAGTCATCGAGTCTTCCTGAGGCCAAACTACATCTGGGAAAATCTGAATATGCTGACCCAGAAAAGAGTTGGAGAAAAGAGCTGTGTTGGAACAATGACAGTACTTAGCCTCAATCTTTTAAAAATTCAAAAGTTATGGGGAGGGCCCCCTGAACAAGCCTGGGCTAGCCTAGAGAACTCCAAAAGAAGAAAGAGCCCCACTTTGACACAGAGTTTATGGTTTATGAAACACCAGGTCAGATGAAGTGACAACACACCCCACACACACACATTTGACTGTGAGAAAATATCTCTTGGGCCAAAGAATAGTAATTCCTATTTGCAGTCAAGTATGGGTTTACCAGATGCCGTTTTGCAAAATCTTATGGAAAACTCTTCCAAACTGCTTGAGAGACTTTAATGTGCCACTTTATTCCATTGTCTGAGCCTCATATTTATTTTACTCCTGCAGAAAATCCAGAACATTTTATCATTAAGTACTTGTTCATTAACTTTTTTAAAACCGTGTGTCCTAATCACATGAATGTCTTTGTTAACAGTTGGTTCTCTTCTCTGCCTGTTCATTTGGGAAGAACCTCCATGCTTTGCAAAGGGGAAGTTTTTCCCCAATTTTTTTCCAACAAGAACAAGAGAATACACAGGAACTTTTAGATCCTTCAAGAATAAAAAGAAAACCTCTAAAACACAAGCAAACCGAAGATCAGTCCTAATCACTTGTTTAAAATCAATATAACTAAGAAGAAGTATATCCCTTGAACTGCTCAATGGAGGAACTAGGGAAGTTGCTATAAAATTAAACTAAACAATCACTCTCAGTTTTGAAAAATTTTAGGGAAAAAAATCATTTTCTGATGGAGAAAATCCTGGACTAAGGAGCCAGAAAATTCAATTTGGGTCCCAGACCAGCCAGTAGCTAACTGTGAACTTGGGCAAATCCCATAATGTCTTTGGACTTCAAATTTCTCATTTGTAAAATCAGGAAGTTGAAAGACATTTCTAAGGTCTTTTCTAATTTGACTAGTCCATGAGTTTATGAAACTGCTAGTTACTGAATTTTTAAAAAATTCCAACATCACAAATGTCACAGAATCATATTATTTTTTTTTCTACTTCACACACAGATTTTGTGAATGATAAATTCCCCCCAGCAATTAGGGGAAAATCCAGATTCTGAAGACATCTTGTAAAACTAAAATTAAAAAGAAAAAAAATTAAAAGAAGAACTCAACTGTCCTTTAAAGAGCTCTCTAGCTGTTAGAGATGCATGTGTCACTTTATTAATTCTTTGTGCCAAAAGGGTATTTGGATAAGGTGGCTGTTCCCTCCAAACTTGGATTATTTATGATTCATATCCTGCTGCCAGTAAAATGTTTATAGCAGGTGAGCTCCCCATTAACGTTAGTTTCAAAGGATTAAAGCTAATTATGGCATTGGTCTTGATTACACTTATGCTACCTTAAACTTGCCCTGGAATGACATTACAGTGAACCCTTGACTCCAGTCTCATCTCCAGCACCAGTCCATCCATCCTCCACACTGCCCCAGGGTTCTTCCTAAACCACAGGTGACTGTGCTTCAGCAACTCCACAAGCTCTGCCACCATTACTTCATTCCTCCCTGGCTTTGCGAGGGCTGCATCTGATACCTGAAGTGTTGGTCCCAGGGCCTCTTCAGAGCTATAAGGCAACACTAGTGCTAATTCTCAGTAGATCTCCCCTGTAGGCAGATGCAGTTCCAGAGGCCAGATTCAGAAGGGAATTCTGTGCAAAGGGAAAGGTACTACCTTCTCTGCGGGGGGAGAAGACCTGCCTTAGAGTGTGTGCTGGATTTCAGGGCAAATACTACAGCAGGGGGCCAGGACTTCTCCCTCCCTTTCCTCGCTCCCTATTCCCTTATTGCCTGCCTTGCAAATCCTGACCAACTTTAAGAATTGACTCAAATCTCCCCTTCTTTGAGAAGCCTTCACTCTCTTCTCCACCTCCTGCTCAATGACAGAAGTTTTCTCCTCTGTGAGCCCACAGTAGCTCATGTCTATCTCTAATGTACCTCATTCTGTTGTTACCGAATGCCCATCACATCTCTTAATTTCCACTGACTAGAACCATTGGCTTGCTTGCTGTTTCTCTGCAATAAATCATAATCTCCTTACGGGTAAAAAAGTCATAGTCATCTCTACTTGGGTTGTCTAGGACAAGGTCTGTTCACTTTAAGTACTTAGTAAATGCCTCCTTAAAGGAAAGTTTGCCTTATGAGTGTTTGTGCATTTAAAATCCATATAACCAAACAGCTCAAGAGTGGCATCAAATGTTGGCTCATGTCCTAAATATGTCTCTTATACACAGCCATTTTTCTTCTCAAAGAAAGCGATTAATAATTTATATCACTTCTTTATGAATTGGGATGAATGTCTCCTTTTCTACTAAAAATTTCAGAAGTACAAAGTATAAAATAATGTTCAAGTATTGTTTTGTATTCTTTCCCTGTAAACTTCCCCACTTCCACAACCTCAAAAAACTCAATCTTTTCCCCCCAAAATGTAAAGCAACCAAATTCCAAAATGAAGAACTGATCCCTATTGACTAAGAAAAATTTAGTCCTTTGCACAGGAATGGAAATTCCCTATTTCCAGAGAGTAGCAATCTAAATGGACACAAATTATCTGCTATCATATAGTAGGAACCAAGGCATCCACCAGATCTGTTACATAGTGAGACTTAATTTTGGGGTTTCTCAACCTGACACCAATGACACTTTGGGCCAGATAATTCTTTATCTGGGGAGTCATCCTGTGCATTGAGGGCTGTTTAGCAGCATCCTGGCCTCTACCTACTTGATGCTAGTGAGAGCCTCCCAGTTATAACAACCAAAAATGTCTCTAGACATTGCTAAATACCCCTTGGGGGCACAATTGCCTCTAACTGAGAACTACCACTCTTAATATACTTAGATAATAGATATATCAGTCATATAAATACAAACACTGGCTCCACCACTTGGGAACCACATGACCTTGAGCAAGTTACTTAATCCCTTTAAGCTTTAGTTCCTTTGTGTGTAAAACGGTGCTGGGAAAACCCATTTTTACTGTCCTTGTAAAGACTAAATGGGAAAATGTACATGAAATGCTTAGCATGGTACCTGATACACTGCAAGCTCATAAGAGCTAATAGTTATTCTTGTTACTTGTTGCCATACATTAAGTATCAATTTTGTTGTAATGAAAATACCACAAAATACGAACACAATTTGAGTTTTTAAAAGTTCAGAACTAATTCAAAACTTCCATCTTCCTTAGGGTCTTCACTGTGAACATCAATGGCTAGTGCTGTATAGTTAAGGGAAGCGTGCAAAAGTCCCAGGCAGTAGAATTAAAGAGGAAGCAGATAGCTTTGGTTTTAGGAAAGACTCTAGTCCTCCAATATCCATTTCCTCTTCTTCCCCAGTGATAAGAGTTTCAAATCCCAGACTCCTTCCCAGGTAGGAAGGGACATATGAGAGGGTTCTGGTCAATGGAATATAAGCAGAGCTCGTAGGTCCAGCTTCTGAGATGTGTAATTAAAAGAAGAGGGTCTGTCCCTTCTTCCCCATTGTCCATCTTTCTGTTTGGAATATGGACACAATGGTGAGAGCACCAGTAGGACCACGTCAGGAAAAACTATACCCAAGAGATGGTGAGGTGGACGTTGAAGCAAGCTGGCTTGCAGGTATCTGTGGTATAAACCGCCATAACAGTTCTGAACGGCCTACATCTTGATGGGAAAGACAGAGGAAAAACCTCTCGTTCAAGCCACTGTTGTGTCGAATCTCTATTAGTCACAGCCACACATATCTAATGATTTGCATTAGCTTAAAATTGTGATCCCAAATGTTAAGCACGTAGACACTGGAGACCAGCAACCCAACTCAACCTACCCAGCCCACCCAACTGTAGCCCTAGGCCACATGGCTGAAAATTCGAAATGTTGGTTCTTATCCCCTTTAAAATATAAGCACAAGAGATTAGCTCCAACCTAGAACTAACCAGTTACAGAAGTGGGAGTGAATTCAGTTTTGCCTATGTTCTGCAATCTAAGTTACTGGAAAAGCTTATTAAATTTGGAGCCTTTAAGGAATGAAAAAAGATAACTGCTTCTATATCCAAACGGAACCCTTTTAAAAGCAAATTGTAGGCTTAGAAGGAGATAAATCCTATTTTCAGTGTCTATCATATGAGAGTTTTCTGCCAGACAATGGGAGCCAGCCTAGCAACAAAGATCATATTCAAGGTGTTGCCTTCCTATCCAAGCCCCTGTTCGAGGTGATAGTGTTATAGACTGACTTATATTCCCGAAAATTTACATGTTGAGGTCCTAATCTCTGGTACCTGAGAATGCAACTGAATTTGGAGATAGGGTATCTAAAGAAGTAATTAAATGAAAATAAAGTCATTAGTGTGAGCCCTAATCCAATGTGACTGATGTCCTCATAAGAAAAAAAGATGAGGGTACAAGCAGGCACAGAGGGAAGACCACGTGAGGACTCAGGGAGAAGACAGCCATCTACAAGCCAACAAGAGAGGCCTCACAAGGAATTAACCCTGCTGATACCTTGATCTTGGACTTCTAGCCTCCAGAATTGTGAGAAAACACATTTCTGTTGTTTAAGCCACCCCATCTGTGGGACTTCACTATGGAAGCCCTAAGAAACCAATTTAGGTAAGCAAAACACAGCCATCAATAAGTAAAAGATAAAGTCCTTAGATTTAAAAACGATGTGTAAATGAGTTCCTGGGCTTTGCTTACTCAAAAGACTACTAACCAGAAACAAATAGACCAGACACTTAGTAATTTTGCGAGGGAATTGTATTGCCAAAGAAACCACAGGCCTGGCCTGACAAACCTTGTGATCATTCAAGCCCTAGAGCAACCCCTGGAACCCAGATCCCCCACTAGCAGGAAGGAGGCCGAGAATGAGGGCAAACTGTCCAAGGTCTGCTTCAGATGTGGTCGGGGAGGGAAACAGAAGAAGAGAGGTCCTCCCAGAGAGTCAGAACCAAGAGCCGCCAGATGGGAAGCACGAGACTTCACCGTCCTCACTCCTTCCCCAGTCTGGTCCACCGGAATTTGGTAACTACTGCCGCCTCGTGACTGGGAAGGCTTTGCATTTCCTCCTTTTCCAAATAGGAGTTTCTGCTACAGTTATTATGTGACTGCTCCGCTTAAGACAATTGGGTGAGATGGGCCCAGAAAGTTATGGACCTAAAAGAAACATTGTTCCGACATCACAGAAGGGACCATCACCCAGAGATCCTGAACCTTGAGTTTATTGCAATCACTGCATGGGATTTTGTACCGAATCCCTCGAGGGAGGGAGGGAGTGTATTCTGAGTGTGAGGAGGAGATGCACATGGCTATTTAGGTTTCCACCTGGACAGACCATGGTAGAAATTGTTGAATATCTCTAAGTTTGTTCTCCACTTCTTCATTATGAGAAGTCCAAAATTTTAGCTGGGTACATGCAACTAGGTATGGCTAGGTGATTAAATTGTGACCGATGAGCTGTAAGCAGAGATGATGTATATAACTTCTGAGATGTGTCCTTAAAGGTAAGAAACATCTTTCCTCATTTCTCTGTCCTATTGATTGGAACTTGAATGTAAGGCCTCGTGCTCCATCCATGAGGATGAGGGTCATGTATCCAGTTCACCAACCGTGGTGAGATGGCTGGCTGGAAGCAACCTGTGTCCCAGATGACTAAGAAGCCCCAATTTCAGCCTCTATAGCTAGACTTTTATATCAGAGAAGAACAGACCTATGTCTTATTGAAGCCATGATATTTGGGAGTTCCTATTATTCACAGTAGAACCTAGAGCCCAACTGATAGACTGATCATGTTTCTCTTTCTCTGTAGACCTGAAAAAGATAATAAAAGAATAAGAATAAAGGCAGAAAACTATCATCCAATTCTTAATTCCAATTCCTCTGACCTTTGAGGAAATGTGTCACTCATATTCTGCATCTGTGTATAGCAAATGAGTCTGAGAAAAGCAAAGGAGAGAAAGTAGGAAGGTCGGTGAAAAATGAAAGAGAGGTACAGAGGCTGGATGAATGGTTTAGAAGCAGACCAGCGTGACTCACCTCCCTGAAGGCTGTCCTTATGGTGAGTCCAAAGGAAAGATGCTGAGAAATTCAGACCTGCATCCTGACATGGGTTTTGCTCATTTTCCTGATCATCGAGGTCCATCTTTATCCATAAATGATTTTAAAGTGAAATGATGACTTTCATACATTTTCAATTTGGTTCTGAGATATAGGAAAGAGAAATGGTATCTGGTGTGAAAACTGTTCATTGGTGCACACGTGCTCGCCCAGGAGGACCATGGGTCTCGCCCACACAATTCCTGTTTCTATTAATGAGAATTGTGTTGCTAAAACTCCAGCCAATATATTCCATCTCTTAGTGAGCCTGCTAGCCTGTGCAGTGCTCAGAAACCATCATGGGAATAGCACAGTGATTCTTACAGCAAAGAGGTGCTCTCACCCCTAATATACTTTCATAATCACAGACCCCTTAGCCAAAGCATTTTGAGACATATTGTTTAGCCCAGCAATTTGGAAATAGTCGCTGCATAAATCAGTGAGTGTATGGCTATAAAGTTCTGGAGTTATAGGTAGAGGGAAGACAAGTATAAAATCTTTTTAGAAGAAGTGACCTGAATTCAATCAGAAGTCACTGCAATGACCCCAATGAACAAACTTCTCATTCTCACCCATTACATTCACCACATTATTTTTGCCCCTAGCAGCAAGGCTCCTGAAGCCTCATTTTTAAATTCCTTATACATTATAATTTTCTGATAAGTGGGGTAAAGAGCACATGGTCTCAGTCACCTGCTACACACATGACATGGGGTGTAAATTCATTTATCTGAACCTTCGTATTAAAGGACCTTCTTGAATTTAAATCATCCGATACCATGTTATGACTTCAATCCAAAACAGACATGCCCTGGAGAGTTAAGAGACCTTTTCAAAGACAAAGAAGGCTTCTAACCTGCTCACAATTAGCCATTACATGCTACTAGGGGCTGTTTAATTGGGACTGCCACTCTCAATTAACCAGCAACAAGTGAATAGAAGAGTAACCAAAATTAGGTACACATGTTACCCATTACTTCCATTAGGGATTATAATCAAATTGTATATTTTGCTTTGATTTTTCTGTCTTCCTAGCTCCAAGAAGGTATATAAATGAAAGTAGTTAGGGAAGGGAGATTAAACCTAACTTTTTCCTTGTAAGTGACAAATAACCACTGCATTGAAGCTGCTACAAGTTTTCAGCGAGGATATTCCGTGTGACTTCAGCATGTGCTCTGCAGTGGAATTCATCAGAATCCCATCTGCATGCCTCAAAAATAACCAGCTGAGGCTCTTTGTGACTCAAACACAAGGCTCATTCCTTTTTTCTTCCCCGAGCAGTAACAGAGATCATGTAGCCAAGAGACAGAATTTCCTTTTTGCCCACCAAAAAGCAAGAATATTCAGCTTCTCTGCTATAATTCACTAGGTTTCTGATTGGCAGTATTTTACTGGGGAGGTGAAATAGAAGAATATTCCAGTCATTGCATTGAGCTGAAGAGATGTTTGGCTTAAATTTGCATTTGGAGCTGGTTAAAAGAGCTATCCCCCCAGAATGGCACTTTAAATTTTAATTCCCAGGACCAGACAGCATTAAAGTTTATATTTATATATAAATATAAAGTGTATATATTTAAGTACACATATTTAAATGTACATACATATTTAAATACAAATTATTTTTAAACTTTTGGGTTGTACAAAGCCCTTGATGTAAATTGATCATGAATGGAAGATAAACTTTAAAGAAAATGTGTACAGGAGTGTGACTTGATTACCATTAAATATTAACCCTGTTTCATATTTTATTTGTAGTAAAAAAAACTACAAGAATCCAGACATATTTGGAAATTATCATTTTTTCCCCTTTAAATATCATCCAGCTCTTTCTAGATTCTATTAAAATAATTGTCTTCCTATGGTTGTATTTCTGATGGTTCTCCCTAAGGGAATTTGTATGGCTTTGAAGTGTTCCTTGGAGCATGGAGATTCGATACTGTGCAGCTGATCCAAAAGTTAAATAACTTTCCATGATGGGCCCTTCTTACACTTACTCAGAGTGCTGAGAATTGAGTCTTCCAATTATGAGTAGGGCCAAATCAAGAGCTCATGCCTTGTTCAAGCACAGAAACAATTATGTAAATCAGCAGTCTGCACACTTTTTCTGTAAGGGCCGGGTAACAATTATGTTAGGTTTTCCAGGCTAGGCTTTCCACTGTTACAGCTACTACACTCTGATTTTGTACTGCAAGCAGCCATAGACCATGTGTAAACAAATGAATGTGGCTGCATTTTAATAAAACTCTATTTACAAAAACAGAGTGCGGGCTAGATTTGGCCCTTGGAGTCTATAGTCTACAGCTGATGGGTTTTAGCTCTAAAACTTTGATTCTCTCCATTTTTAATCTTCCATCTCGTCACTCCAGAAAATAATCAAAGAGATTTAGGTATTAAGAAGTAAGAAATCAGGGACGCCTGGGGGGCTCAGTCAGTTAAGTGCCTGCCTTAGGCTCAGGTCATGATCCCAGCATCCTGGGATCGAGTCCCGCTCCTTGCTCAGTGGGAAGCCTGCTTCTCCCTCTGCCTGCCACTCCCCATGCTTGTGTGCTCTCACTCTCTCTGATAAATAAATAAAATATTTTTAAAAACCAAAATAATAAAATAAATTTTTAAATTTTTAAAATAAAAAAAGAATTCAGAATTGAAGGGAAGGATCTAGAATCATTTGAGGAAGCTTGATAAAAATTTTTATTGACATGCCCTACCCCAAAGTTGTTAGTAAATCTTATGTGGGTCCAGAAATGTGAATTTTTTAAAGCTCCCCCAGTTGATTCTGATTCAGAGTCAGATTTGTGATTTCTTGGTCTAGATAATGGCCCCAGTTTGTCCAACAACTTTCTAACATTAAGAATATCACCTATTATATTAATCAAGGCAATTAATGCTAGCTGCTACAATAGCAAACCCCAGATCTCAGTGACTTAATCCAGTAAGAATTTATTTCTCTCTCTTATCACCATCCTCTATCTTAGCGCTATGCCATCTGGAACTCTTAGGGGGAAAAAAAAATGGAGGAAGCATACCAGCTCCTAGATGTCAGCACAAAAGTGACACACAAAAAAAGCACTTCTGCTCACCATTCATTGGCCAGGACTCTTCATATGGCTCCAACCTACCTGCAAGGGAGGCAGGGGGAGAAAAAGGAGCAGTTAATATTTGGTGACTTCTAACAGCCTCTGACACACCTGCCATATTTTTATCTGACTCATCATCCGTAATTCTGTGATTCCACCTGCATCTTCCAGATCACACAGAAAGAACAGATGCTCAAAAAATACTTGCCCATCAATTAAACTCTTAGCAACTCTGGAATAGACAACATCCAAAATATTACTTACATCTACCTTTTGTCAAAGGTTTGATTCTTGAAATTCTGGAGTTCATACAAATCAAATTCTTGATTTTATAAATCAGATGAAGTTTTGCGGTTGTCGTTTTGTTTTGGTTTTGGTTTTGTTTTTATTAACCAGAAATTCACTGTGTGGAACTAGGACTGTTGTGATCTCTGGCTTCTGAATTGGATATACACAGGTAGGTGTCCTGGCAAAAGAAAACAGCAATTCGTGGCTTCATGAATCGTCTTCATGTTTGCAGTGAAAAAGGTCGGATGTTGGCTCGCTTAAGTAATACGGTGCGTAGCCATGATAGTCCCTGTCAGAAGGGTCAGAAGTCACGCAGAGATTGTCAGCTCCTAGCAAGTACCCTCAAGATTTAAGAAGGCTGTAGCCTTCCCCACATAGAAACCGAGCTAGCAAACAAAACCACTGCCTGAGGAAGGTTTCGAGGTCCAGGAGGAAGAACTAGTGAAGGACTTAGGAAAATCACAATCTCTGACCCATGATAACTTACGGCTTAAATCGTCTACATCCATGATCTGCTCATTCAGACTAAAAAGAAGTGCTAATCAGTAGAAGGCATTGTCCATCGGTGCACAGTCCTTACGATAAACTGTGATCTGAAGTATTGCACAAGAATGTTCTTCTCTGACAGACCTACGAGCAATAACAAATAAAGTGGCTATTTAAACCCTGCCTTTCAACCTTTCATCTCAGGGCCTGTCTCTGAATCCCTTGTTTATTAACCTGATAACTCCCTTACCACGGCTTATCTTTCAGTTGCTCCCAAGAGCCTCAGTCTTTCTGGATAACCAGGTACCATGGAGAGAGCGCCAAGCGCTTGCTGAACCGACAGGCTGGTGTTTGGTGGTTCTGCCATCCCCCGAGGATCTTGGCGTTCGTTCGACTACAGATATGACAAGGCCGTCTGTAATCATTTCAACTGTTGGACTCATTATCTAAATTCTGAAAAATGCTTCACAATTGTACAAACACATAACACCCAGCAAATAAACTGCCTTTTTAAAAATAATGGATTTCTCTGATCCATTCCCCAGGAAAATGTACATTACAAGTAACAGTTACAGCACCATGGCTGATAGCCAGTGGCTTCCTCTGAATCTTCAGTCCAATACCTTTTGAAGAAAATAAGCAAGGTTTCTAGAGTATTACACCAGGAAGGATATCCTTATTTGTATAGAAAGAGTGGAGGTTTTTGTGAGATACTTTCTCCCCTTTGTTTCTTTCTTTCTTAGAATATTTACATGAACTCTTTATCTCACAATTACAGAAAGCTTACATGTAAGTTTCATATCCAATAGAAAACAAGTCAATCACCATTCCATAGATAAGGACTTGAAAGTAAGCAATTATCTAATAGAAGTGTTTAAATTAAATTGCTAATTAAGACTAATTTAATATGTAGGACTTAGGAGTTTATCATTCATCTATCACAATGCCTAGAACAAGTATATCATAATTACATAGTTTGGAGGTATAATTTGACTCACAGGTATTACAAACAAATGCCCTTTCCCCTGATTTTAGGATCAACAGGAAGGTTCTGTGATTTTACCACTTACTTATGGCCATTGAGTTCATAAGTCACTGATATTTAGAGCAGACATGATCTTGAGAGATTATCTAACAACAGCTTTGCTCTACAATGAGGAAAAAAAATTTTGGAAAAAGGATGAAATCCAGGCTAGGTTTCCCCAGTCTGATTGTACCCTTCATCCCCCATTTTCCATCTACACATCAATAGGAGAGGGTGGTGTATCTATATGTGCTTTGGGAAACTGGTAACTAGAAAGATGTTTGAATAAAGGAATTCGTAAGCCCTCCTAAAGAAGCAGGAATTCTTGGCTCCGAAGTGACCCAACTGCTATTCACAAGAGCTGATTGACAACTTTTTGCTCATCCGTTGAAATGTAGTTATCTTAAAAATAACATTTTCCACTTGTCCTTAACTCTCTTGTTAACAGTGACAAATGACTCATTGAGAAATGACTTTTGGCAGCTTCCAATCTCCTGGTTAATTTCTGCAACTGCCTTTTACTGGGCCAAGGAGCAGCCATGTGTAACCCTTTGGGGCCGTTATTGGGTGTAAACTCTGTGACAACTGCACTTGCTACATCATTCATTTAACTGGTTCAAGTCTAATGCCAAGAAGACCAAAGTTAACATGCTCACAGACAGGATGCCTCATCACAAGCAGGAAAGAGAAATATCTGCCCTTGGCTCTGAGGAGAATCACATCAGAGAACGCATAGCTAGATGGGAACACATCCGCTACAGATCCTCCAGCTCAATCCCCAGAGCATGACCTACTGACTAGGGAGCCCTCGCACTTTTATTTCTATATACAAAAGCCTGAGTACACAGAATTATACAAAATAGAATCCTTTGAGTCATAAGATTTGGAAACTCCAATGTATTATTTCATGGTTGAGAAAAGAGATCCAGGAAGTCTAAAGTATTCACTCAAGATCACACAAGTATTTGACGGGCAGAACTCAGACAAGAACCCACTCCTCCTGATACCTATTCTAGTGGTTTTCATTATACTATGGTTCACAATAATCCTCTACTATCTCTAACAGGTTTATGTGTTAAAACAATCTTGTATGGTGGCAACATTTAGATTCCAAACTGCATTCTAATCTAATTTTAATCTATTTTTGAAAATTCTCTTCCATTTGAACAGTACTGTTGTGGCTTGTTGCTGTAACCTCTCTTTTTGTCTTTGCTAAAAAAAATGACTTTAAAACAGAGTGACAAATGTGTTGCTATGCCCATTAGGGGCAACAATGCCTGAACTAAAATAAAACTTGTTTTGTCAGGGTAAAAGGAATATAAGAGAAATATTTTTAATTTCCTTTTACAATGTTTTAAAGTTGATCTCAAAATGATTACCTTTGGAAATATAGTTTATGCTCTCACTTTGAAAATCATTATGGAATCTTTCTGAGGAAGAGAGAGGGAGGACCTGAACTGAAGATTAACTTTGAGTAAAAAGGAAAAGCAGAGAGATAAGATCAAAGGCAAAATCGCCGCGAGGGGCTTCAGGATCTCTGGGGAAAATTGTTCTCTTCCCCCAAATCTCATCAATTAGAAGAAAGCAAATGTACAGTTCTTTACTCCACCAGATACAATCAAAGCATGACAGTCTGTATCAATGGAACAGGAATTTCCACAAATTGATAAGGACAGTCTGTTTGGATAGAAGGTCAAAGGAGTCCTTTTTAAGTTTGTTAGAACTTCTGTTAGTACAGTTTTCTCTCTCTCTCTCTCTCTATTTCCAGAAAGTAGATGATTAAGACTACAGTGCTGAAGAAAAATGTCCTACTGAGTCACAAAGCTAAGGATGTCTGTAGTCACTGTCCTAATACAAGTTTTTTTTGGAAGGGGCTGGGTGTGAAGATTTATACTTGTGCTGATTCACAGCTTCCCACATACTGAGGTGGTGAGGAGAAAGAGTACCCACCTCTTCCAGTTAACTATAAAATGCACAAACAAAAAAAAAATCATATGGTTATTTCAGACCAGTTGGACTCTTCATATTTATAGAAATTAAGATTTTCCCAATTAAATATTTTGCAGTGAGTCATTTTTGGATGGGGGAAGATAGCATTGTGGAGGGAAGAGAATACTCCCTCTGGTTTCATATTTTTAAAAAATCACAACAACAAATGCAAGCTAAATCACACAGTTAAAGATCATCCCAAAGGATGAATGAATGGGCTGGCAAGGAGCCCCCGCTGTGATGAACAAGTAGACAGATCGCTAGTTACCATGCTCTCTCCTTTACAAGCAGCGATTCTTCCCAAGGGGAAGGGAAGGGAAAACATTAAATGGCCCTACTACACGCTGTGCTAGAGGCTTTCACTCCCTGGATGCCATTAAACCTCAATGCAAGCCTGTAGTGAATGATTCCCTTGGCCATATACAGATAAGAAAGGCTCACACACGAAGAGGGGAACAACATACACTAACTGCATTATGGACATTCGTCCAACAAATACTATTTCAATGATTAAGTCCACCCGGAGTCAGGATATTTTAAAATAGCCTGAGTTTGCTTAAAACTAAATTGACAAACCTAATACTCATGACTCGGGGATCCAAGGACTAAGGGAAGTATAAAACACCCCTTTTAGTTTACCACGTACAGCATCCAGGATTATTGATCAGGCAGAGAGTACATAAAAATGAACTAGTTCAGAATCCACATCTGTGTGTGAAATCATCCAACCTTATGCACCGTGCATTAAGAGCAACCACTAATAATATATAGCAATTAAATTTAAAGTTAAACTATGTAAAAGTCAATAAAATTTATTTTTTTAAGATTTTATTTATTTATTTGAGAGAGAGAGAGAGAACATGAGTGGCGCAGAGGGAGAGGGAGAAGCAGACCCCACTGAGTAGGGAGCCCAACACAGGGCTTGATCCCAGGGCCCCGAGATCATGACCTGAGCCAAAGGCAGACGCTTAACCCACTGAGCCACTGAGGCGTCCCTAAAAGTCCACAAAATTGAAAATTGAGATCTTTAGTAATAGGAGCTACATATCAACTGCTCACTAGCCACATGTACTGAGTGGCTATTGCACTGTGCAGCACAGATTTGGAACACCATCATTACAGAATGTTCTACCGGACAGCACTCTTAGATTCTAAGGCTTCTACATGAGGAAAAGAACTTAATATATAATCATGTTTCAGAGTTTTTTTGAAAAATACTACTTTACGTTTGTATCGCCCTCTGTGTTTTCCAAAGACTGGAAAAGATTATTTAGCTGATCCATGCTAAAATTACCCCCATACTGTGGTGAAGGAATGTGAAACCCGAAATCTAGGGAAGTGAGTAACTCATCTATCAGCGCCTGAGAGCAGAAAGGAGAGTCGAAGTCTGCTAGTCCAACATTTTCAAGGCATGGTGCAAAAGTGCACACTCGAAAAGCCAATGTGGCTTTGAATGCCAACTCCAATACATACGGACCAGTTTTGTGGCCTGGAAAAGTATTTAGCTGTTCTGGGCTTCAGTTTCCTCATCTGAAGCAGTGGGATGGTAATGACCGCCTTACACAGAATAGCATCAGTCACCAGGTGGTTGACATGGCCTGCTACCCAGCGAGACAGAAGCCCTCCTCCTGAACAGCAAGCGAGCTTTTTCCTTTTAATCTTAATTTAAGTTTTTTTTTCAATGCTACATGCTACAAATAGAATCAACAGAAGTGGTTCACAATTTAGGAAGCTGATTTTGAGTACGTTGACATTTCCAACGGTTATATATACTCTCCCCCCAGCTGCTGTATTTGTGTTACCTCAGAATTGTTGTCAAGATTAAATGAGAGTTTAAAGAGCCTATAAATCTGACATGTAGATGTTCAATAGATGCAAGTCCCCTCTTCATCTTCTTCCCCTACCTTAACTCCCTTTAAGGTTTATGGGTGTCTACCTATGGCCCCACACAATTTAGGGAGACTAGGTTCTATCCCGAATGGTCAGATGACTCAGGAAGCTTATTTACAATCTGATGATGTAACATATAGTCTCAGGGAGACTATATGTTACATATTACAGTAGAAATCAGTAGTAAAATAAGATTAACCCTTCAGAAATTCACTTTCCAGGAAGTTTTAAGAATGTACCTGTTCTACATATTGATTATCCAGCTAATGCAGATGTATATTCCAAAATGTTTCCTCTATTTGGCTTAGAAACGCATCACAGGATGACTGTAAAGTAGAATTATCTTCCTAATTTTGTTGGGTTCAGGACATTAAACTTGCTCTGCATGTCCTAGGTCAATGATTTATAATTTTAGGTCCACTCTGAATTTTTCAAGCAGCTCTATTTTAATTCACTTTAATTTTTCAAAATAAATTTGTACTATATTTCTCCTGCAAAAAGCCCCAACACAAAGAAATGATGAGAGAATGGTCAACCTCAAGGAGTGGTTGCTTTCAGCATCTTCTGGCTGGTGCTGGGACCAGCTGGCCTGAGAATAGGCTAACAGATGTGAATCTTCAAATGCCTGCCAACAATCTGTCATACAGCGCTAACATTTTGCCTCTATGGAGTCTCCACAAAGACATTTCAGAGGAACACCAACTGATACCAACTCTGTAAAGCCTGAAGTAGGGCAGGTATTATCCCGCTTTTTTTCAGGTGAGAATTTGAGCATTCAAGAGATTATTATTACACAGGTAATTATAATTAAAACAGGGACTAGAATTCATCTTGTTTACTCCTTGTCTGATGTTTTCTCTATTATTGAAACCACCAAATTGAGTGAAGCTCTCAGAATAGGCCTAAACACCATACCTGCATTTCATCTATTAAGTTGAAACCAGTGTGCAGGGAATGGCCACATAGACCAAACCATGGATATCCAGGAAAGTGGAGACCAGAGAAACCCACAGGGGTCAGATAGGCAGTGAGAGGGCATCAAATTGGGTGAAGTCATTTACTCCATCCGTCCAGCTTCATGATCACGTTTGTTTTCTCCAACATTTGTATTCATCAATGGGGATATGTAGAGCAAAAAGTATATTGAGTTTATAGATGGCACCAGTTTAAAAGGAGGGTATGAATGCCAGTGAACAAAATCAGGATTGAAAAAAATTCTCAATGAATGAACAATAAATCAAATCTAACAAAAGGGGAATTTTAGTGAGATAAATGTGTGAGTTGGAGCTGGCTGTTAAGAGCTCTATCGTGTCCCCCCAAGATTCATAAGTTGCAGCCCTAATTCCCAGTACTTCAGAATATGACATATATGAAGATGGGGCCTTTAGAGAGGGGATTAAGTTAAAATGAGGCCATTAGAGTGGGCCCTAATCCAGTCTTGACTGGTACCCCTGGAAGAAGAGGAGATTAGAACACAGACAACCCAGAGACCGAGGGGTGACCACGTGAGGATATAGCAAGTAGGTGGCCAGGCCATCTGAGAGCCAAGAAGAGAAGCCTCAGAAGATACCAAATATACCGACACCTTGATCTTGGACCTCCGGCCTCCAGAACTGTTAGAAAATAAATTTCTATTGTTTGAACCACCTAGCCTATAGTATTTTGTTGTGACAGTGATCAGAAACTAATACACATGCATCTGGACAACAAAAAAACAAAAATGCCTGTTGAGTAGAAGATGGATGATATCTTGCTTCACAATGTGCAATGGCAGGGGAGAAAGAGAGGCTTCCATGAAGAGGAAGCGCCGTGTGTTTGACGGCCAACCACAGGATCAATTAGTAAAGGTCAAACATTATAGGCAGCAAATTCTCTGGTGCCAGACACAACTGTGTGTTCCAACCCTTTCATTTTCCAGTTGTGTCACCTTGGTCATGTCACCTGTCTCTGGGTTGTAAAAGGAGAATACGACCTACCTTCCAGGATGGTTGAAAGGATCTCAGGATCAACATCAGTACCAAGTGTGGCATGGGAGAAGCAATAAGGGAAAGCCACAGTTTTTATTAGTATCATCCTTACCATTGGTGTTGGAGGATGACAGTCTCACTGCATTTGGTGATGGTTAGATCCCACCTGAGTATCAGTGTTGGCTCTTCAAACCCCACTTGTAAAAGCAGGATGATAACAAAAATAACGGCAAATACCATTTATTTGAGTGTCTGCTCTGGGTCAAGTGTTGTAGTTCACCTCTTTAATCTTTACAACCCCCCTTTAAACTCTGTGTCATTATCAGCATGTGACAAATGAAGAAACCAAAACTGAAACACATGAAGCCAGTTAAGTAGAGGAGGCAGGATTCAAAGCTGGGTGTGTCAGACTCCAAACAATCTTCTCTTCCCTTTCCTGTATTCGCAGAGGGAAGGGACTTGAAACAATATCTAATAAGAAAAATGATGTGGGGATGGATATTAAGAACACTCATGAGAACATAGCCTTGTTTTTATTTTTTTTATTTTTATTTTTTAAAGATTTTATTTATTTATTTGACAGAGAGAGACACAGCGAGAGAAGAAACACAAGCAGGGGGAATGGGAGAGGGAGAAGCAGGCTTCCCACTGAGCAGGGAGCCTGATGCGGGACTCAATCCCAGGACCCTGGGATCATGACCTGAGCCGAAGGCAGACGCTTAATGACTGAGCCACCCAGGCGCCCCAACATAGCCTTGTTTTTAAATATTATAAAATCTGTTACTGAGAAAATGGATTCGGTTTTGGATAATCAAAACTGGGAGTGGAAGTTGTGAGGACAGCTCAACATAGAATGTTCTAGTAGAATAATCAAAAGATGGAACTGATTTCTTCAAGAACATTGACATCACCACTTGGCAGGAATATTGAGTTGTTTCCAAGTATCTGCCAAGTAGTTGTAATCGGTGACTTTTGGGGTCCCTCCCCGACCTAAAACAATCAGCGCATCTATATGCGTGCATCAGGGTTCCATAGGCAATGGGAGTACGGAGAGAGGCAGATATCTAAAAACCTGCCATTGCTGAGAGTCCTAGAAAACAGTACCCAGCAGGAATATGCACTAGATGCTCAACCACAGGGACTAAGACCTACAAACCCAGATCCAGAAGAATCGGAATGCTGGACAGAGAAAGAAGGATGGCCACAACATGAAGGAGCATGGCCCAGCTCTCTGGCTACGGAGCTATAGCCTGTGGGTAGAGGGTCCCCAGAGCAAGGTCCCCTCTGAAGCAGGATGATCTCATGGCTAAGAGCAGTGAGTGCTGCACATTCAAATCCCTGTCTCACCACTGACAAGCTCGGTGTGTTTGGCCGCATTCACACAGTTACACAGTGAATGCCCACTAAAGGTTGATTCGCATTATTATTCCTCCTGAGTATAGATCTTGTCCCAGGCTATGGAGCAGGGCCAAAGCTTATCATACGTGACCTTTCTCAGAAGACGATAGCAATATAGAAGTCAAGACTTTGTTAAACCAGGGAGCCTTCTACTCTAAAAAGAGAAAATACAAAAAAGCTGTACTTCTGAGAACCGATACGTACGTATGAAAGTTTCTGAACTTAAGAAAGTATTAAGCTTAAATTGTGGTTAAAGTTTCCTGTCATGGTTCTTTCCTTATGTAAAATAGTTTTACGCATAGTTCAATTCAAAGAGCATTCACCAGTAGGGTAAGCATTTGGGCTCCACAACCCTGTTTTCTATGTTCAAATTCCATGTGGATCATTACTAGCTGGGTGATCCTGCCAAGTTATTTAAGATCTCTGGACCTCACTTCCTTCGTAAAATGGAGATGATCGTAATACCCACCTCAGAAGATTGTAAAAGGATTTGTAGAGCACTTACAGGAGTGCCGGCCTCCACAAGAGTTACCTATTATTCCAGTTGTGGTTAATTTCCAGGCAACATGATAGGTACAAGAGACACAATAATAAATAAGGCAAGGTTTCTCATCCTAGAGGAGTTCCTGGGCTAGTGAAGAAGGCAGATTCATAAGCAGAATTCCAACAAAATATGCCAAGTGCTACAAAGGCTTAACCTACCACTGGTATAGTGGGGGCAGGGGGGTGAGATAGCTAATGCAACCTGGGAAGGCTTTCTGGAGAAGGGAATAACCGGACGGTCTTCAAGGATGAGTAAATGGGAAAGTTCTGGGAAACTTCCAGCCAAAAAAAATTTCACCCCAAATGTGAGCAAATAAAATCCTTTCCAATTGCCCTCATTGATTTTTAAATAATAAGAAGAAACAGCCCGCAGATTAAGAGAATTCAATCATATCAGTTCAAACAAACTTTTTGTCCAATTTCTAGCTAGTTGCCAGTGAATAATGGGAACAGATTTCAGTTGCCCCCATAATTATAAAAGAAAATATCACTTGGAAAACAGGTACTAATGCTCACATCTCAGAGTGCTTGAGAAAGGAAAGAATATAACAAACAAGCTCCTTTATAAGTGGGTAAATACGAAATCACTAATGAGATGTGACCTGGGACTGGTAAACTGGATTCTCTTTAAAGGCAGGGATGTTTCTTACCCTCTCTGTAGCCCCAGTTCCTAATGCCATACTTGGCAATAAAGGTTTGATTGATTAATATATGGACAAATAGAGTTGAATCACAGGCTTTGAAAAAAATGAGAGTGATAAATCATCTTCAAAAGGAACATCATAATAATTACCAACTTTTATTAACCACTTATAATATGACAGACTCTGTGCTAAGCCTCCACATGGGTTGTCACAGTGTAAGCTTGTGAAGTCAGTACTGTTTTTATTCCCACTTTGCAAGTTTATTCACTGATTTAACGAATATTTATTGGGGGACTAATGCTTTCAGTCACCGTTCTGGGAGCTGTGGACAGAGCAGTGAACAACAGAGATAATGAACTTGCTCTCACGGAGGTTGCATTCTAAGAGGGAGACAAACCCTAAATAATACAATATCATATGGTGAAATGAATATAGTACGTGGGATTTGCTTTACTCTTGTTAAAAAAAAAGATTGGGGGATAGAGGAAGTGTACATGGCCAAGAGTTGGTGTTGAAGCTTGGTAATGGGTTCTAGTCTTTCTGTTTTTGTGTATGTCTGAAAATTTCATAATAAAAAGTTTAAAATGCTGAAAAAAAAATACAATATCATATAACCTATAATGCAATGTAAGTTAAGGTGATTAACATAACAATGCAACAGAATATAATATAGGGTAATGTAATTAACATAACATAGTACAATACATTGTTTCATGGGGCGTTCTGCAGGAAACAGACTGAGACAGTGGGGGAAGTCGAAGCAGGACTGGGCAGCAGGAGACGCTGAACTGTGAATCAGGCTGAACCAAGTCCTCAGCCGACCCCGCAGGGAGCCCTCAGATGGAATGGCCTTGAGTCTAAGCATCTGGGCCTTTTTATCTCTATGGTCTTCAGATGCAGGCTGCACTAGGAAGAATCCATGACCTTGGGTGAGGTAGCTCTCTTCAGCCAAGGGCAATTCCCAAAGAGGGCTGACAGCTGAGGGCAGACAGCTTGCAATGCTCCCAGCAGCTGGAGGTAAGTCCTTCAATCTTATTACGATGCTCTTGACAGTGTCAGTCTCTCGTCCGCTAGAATACAAGCTCCAAAAGGGCAAGGATCTGGTTTCTCCTCTGATGGGGCCCAGGTGCCTAGGACAGAGTACCTGCACATAACGGGGACTTCACTGTGTTTGTCAAATTAATAAATTAATGTAATAAATTATTGTATCATAGAACATAAACCCAAACCAAGTTTCTAAACATAAGGTGAAGTTGGAATACAGGATATTGTTAAATAGTTTGTATTTATTATTGGTACAAAACTTTGAAAAATATGCTTCTTTTTAAAATCTTGGTTTAGGGGCGCCTGGGTGGCTCAGTCGTTAAGCGTCTGCCTTTGGCTCAGGTCATGGTCCCAGGGTCCTGGGCTCAAGCCCCACATTGGGCTCCCTGCTCTGCAGGAAGCCTGCTTCTTCCTCTCCCACTCCCCCTGCTTGTGTTCCTGCTCTCACTGTGTCTCTGTCAAAAAAATAAATAAAATGTTTAAAAATAAAATAAAATCTTGGTTTAAAAATGTGATCAGTGATTTGAAAATCTGTTTATACGTTGTTTATTTTTAATAGTTGACTCTAATGGCTATTGTTATGGGCTGAAT
This sequence comes from Neomonachus schauinslandi, assembly GCF_002201575.2. Classification (NCBI taxonomy): domain Eukaryota; kingdom Metazoa; phylum Chordata; class Mammalia; order Carnivora; family Phocidae; genus Neomonachus; species Neomonachus schauinslandi. Next base: position 30,582,691 of record NC_058407.1, on the reverse strand, counting down.
TATGCCCCCAAATTCATATGTTAAAATTCTACCCCCCCCACCCCCCCCCTACACGAGTAATTCAGAATGTAACCATATTTGGAGAAGAGGTGTTTAAAAGGGTGATGAAGTTAAAATTAGGTCTTTAGGCTGGGTCCTAATCTATTATGACTGGTATTCTTTTTTTTTTTTAAAGATTTTATTTATTTATTTGACAGAGAGAGACACAGCGGGAGAGGGAACAAGAGCAGGGGAGTAGGGGAGGGAGAAGCAGGCTTCCTGCTGAGCGGGGAGCCCAATGCGGGGCTCAATCCCAGGACCTTGGGATCATGACCTGAGCCGAAGGCAGACGCTTAACGACTGAGCCACCCAGGCGCCCCTATTATGACTGGTATTCTTATAAGAAGAGGAAGTTTGGACAAAGACATGCACGCACACAGGAAAAGACCATGTGAAGACAGAGGGAGAAAACAGCCATCTACAAGCCAAGGAAAGAGGCCTCCGAAGAAATCAACCTCACAGATACCTCGATCTGAATTTCTAACTTCCAGAACTGTGAGGAAATACATTTGTGTTGTTTAAGCCACTCCGTCTGTGAGCCTTTGTTATGGCAGCCCTGAAACACTAAGATGGTTCACACAGCTAAGAATGGTACCCTACGAAGGCACAAATACCCATTATACATATACACTTGGGGGGGAGGACCGTCACTAACAAAAGACAAGAGATACCAAGTGTTGGCAAGGATGTGGAGAAAAGCAAACCCTTGTGCACTGTTGGTGGGAATGCAAATGGGTGCAGTCACTGTGGAAAACAGCATAAAGGTTTCTCGAGAAAATAAAAATAGAACTCTCGTGTGAACTAGTAATCCCACTTCTGCATGTATATCCAAAGGAAATGAAATCATGATGTCAACGAGCTCTCTGTACTCCTGTGTTCATAGCAGTATTGTTCACAACAGCCAAGACATGGAAACAACCTAAGTATCTGTCGACAGATGGCTGGATAAGGAAAATGTGGGATCTATACACATAATGTAGTACTATTCAGCCTTTAAAAAGAAGGAAATCTGGTCGGGCGCCTGGGTGGCTCAGTTGGTTAAGCGACTGCCTTCGGCTCAGGTCATGGTCCTGGAGTCCCGGGATCGAGTCCCGCATCGGGCTCCCTGCTCGGCAGGGAGTCTGCTTCTCCTTCTGACCCTCCCCCCTCTCATGTGCTCTCTCTCTCTCATTCTCTCTCTCAAATAAATAAATAAAATCTTTAAAAAAAAAAAAGAAGGAAATCTGGTCATTTCTGACATGGATGAACCTAGAAGGCATTATGTTGTTGAGTGAAACAAGCTAGAAAGAGAAAGCCAAATATTTTATGGTATCACTTTCATATGGAATTAAAAAAAAGTGAACTCAAAGAAACAGGGTAGAAAAGTGATTGCCAAGGACTGGGGGTGGGAGAAATGGGGAGAGGTTGGTCAAAGAGTGCAGTTATAAGATGAATAAAGTCTGGGCGCCTGGGTGGCTCAGTAGGTTAAGCCTCTGCCTTCAGCTCAGGTTATGATCTCAGGGTCCTCAGATAGAGTCCTACATCAGGTTCCCTGCTCAGCGGGGAGTCTGCTTCTCCCTCTGCCCCTCCCCCCCCCACTCTCTCTCTCTCTCTCCCTCTCACAAAAATAAATAAATAAAATCTTTAAAAAAAAAAAAGGTCTGATGATCTAATGTAGAACATGGTGACCGTAGCTGATAATAACACTGTATTGTATAATTGACATTTGCTAAGAGAGTAGATAGAACTTAAGCATTCTCACACCCACACACACAAAAATGGTAAATATGCAAGGGGCTGGATATGTCAGTTAACTTGCTAGGGGAGTCCTTTCACACTGGATAAATATATCAAATCATCATCTTGCACGTTTTTAATATCATGATTTTGTCAATTATAACTCAATAAAGCTGAAAAATAGTGGCTACGAGTCCACATTTTGAATAATATTCATGATCAATGGAAAAAAGTTACCTTAATTCTTAATAGATCTGAAATGATCATTTTCCCTTGTCATGGTAGCTCCTCTCAGGAGAAGGCAAAAATCCACCTCTGCCAACACTGTCATTGTTCACTGTGCCTACATTAGTAGTATTTTTTAATCTGCCATTTCTTCGCAAGGGGCATTTTCAAGCCACCTAGTTAGTGGGCATCCATTAAGTTAAAACAAGATCATATAATCTGAAGAGCCGCTTACTAGATCCTACCTCAAAATATTCTGGAAGGAGACAAAAGAGTGAGAATAATAGCCCCCTCCCCATCACCCTTTTGTGGCATTCCATTCCCCACTTGGTAAAACTTCTACACTGCTCAAGATCCAAGGCCGTCCAACATACAGACCCAGGAAGGGTACGGGGATTACCAGTAACAACCATTCTGTAGGCGCTAGGAAGCTGAACCCCTTTTTTACATTTTTAGATAAAAGTAAATAAGAGTTCTAGTGTTTTCTTCCCAGCCCCCAGATGATGTCTTTAGCCAACCTCTGTGATGCGTGAACCCCCAACTTGGAGACCAACCTGCTTGAGTAAATAAAGAGAACAGCTGTTTCTCGAATCACTTCTCAGACGAAAGCCGTCTCTGCCTTGTCCTACGGTGTGTAGAATTACTGAGGCCCAGAGTGACCCGCCGCTCTCTCTGAAATGCCTCTCAAGCAACAAATGCCAAGTTTTGCGCTCCTCATTCAAGGGCATTCATTCTCCTGGGGGTTCTGCCATCTGATTGCCTTGAAGTGTATCTCTCCCCAGCAGACACAAAATTGTGAAATCACTCAGCGTTCCCTAAAGAAAATCTGGGGTCTAGTGTTAGTCTTTGGTATTTGAATCTCTAAGTTCAACCCAGAGGATGTACAATTTAGAAGCAATATAATTAAATTTCCTTTCGCAGTCTGTCTGGGCTTGTTGTCTGTCACTCATCAAAGCCCAATGTCTTTGTAAAGGGCTTTAGGAACCACATCTTAATGTCACTGAGCAGATAACATATTAACTGTTAATTGACACAGGAAAATGTTCCAGGATCGTGTTCCTGTCTTTGTTAGGAGATGATAAGTGACTTATTAATCACCAGTACCATTTTTTTTTTTAGAGTTTTCAGCGAGCTTATAATCCTCACTCCCCTTGCCCGCCTAAGTGTTGGTTTAAGTCAAAGTGTCTCTGTTTTTGTGGCAAGATTGGTTTTATCATTAAATTATACTAATATCTTTCAGAGTTGAAATGATTTTTAAACTAATTTTCCCTTGGCGTAATGGTGTTTTATTTTGTTTTGTTTTATTTTGTCCTTAAACCACACCAACAAAATTTCCCTTGAGGGAAATTTTCTTAGAATTTTAAAAAGACATGATAAAAAAATGTTTAAGTATTATTTGTGAACCATTTATATTTCTTTAAATTATCTCCCATTCTTTTTAAGGTCTTTAGATACATTCATATGTGATGTTATTTCAAGTATACATACACTGTCTTGTTTTCAGCTTTTTTCAGTTAAATTTATGTAAATATCAGCTAACTAAATGAACTTGGGCACCCTTCACTTCCCCATGTTGAAAACACGAAAAATATCTGCCTCTTAAGATTGCTTTGTGGATAAAATTATGCTAACATAGGCGAAATCACCCACAAAATGAGTGGACCATGATTAAAGGTGAGCTTAATGTGAATGTACAGATAGAGTCCACACAATTGTGATTTTTTTTTTAAAGATTTTATTTATTTATTTGAGAGAGAGAGAGAATGAGGGAGAGCACATGAGAGGGGCACACAATTGTGATTTTAATAATAAATAATTCCCTCACTGTTTCTGAAACAATTTATTTAGCCAGTTCAATGTCAATGCCTACACGTGAAATGGCTAAACACATTTACTATATTCATAAATTATATCCCACTTGCTTCTGAAAAAGATACAAAGTAATGGAAATGTGTCATCTTTCTTATTAATCTGTCAATAAAAACAGGAAGAAAAACTTATATTTATGCAATGAATTACCACTAAAAGATATCTTATTCACTTATTTGAGCCTCTTATAAACCTTGTAAGATTGATAGCTATCATTCATGCTTTACAGATGAGAAGATAATTGAGCTTCAGAGGGGCCACAGTCTCAGGTAGATTTCAGTTTTCACCAAATGCAACATTCTTTGCACCACAGAGTACAGCCAGGACACAAGCCTCACCAGAAAAAATTGCATTTTAGCGTTTTCTTATTGTTGCTCACTTTTGTGAGCTTACTAGGTTTTCAAATAGGCCTTTTACCTTTTGTTATTTGCAAACAAGGCTGTATAATTTGCCACATGTGAGTCTACTAAATTTTCTATTATGCAAACTATTAGCACTCTTTGAATACACAGGAAGTAGACTCTTTCACCACATCCTCTCTAGCTTGCATCTTTGGCCTTAGAGTAAACAAAAATTCTTTTGCATTCCCTGTCATGTTCAGTTCCCTGACAGTTATCTCCCAACGAGATTAAATTGTTGGAAAAGATCTTTCTCACAAACCTAAGATGTTCAACAAAGGTTATGGGGACCAAAGCTACAAACAACCATACCCTGTACGCTGAATCCCACAGATCAGTGACCCCGAGGGTTTGGCTCCTCAGGAAGCATAATGCTTCTGTCTCTACAGACCCAGCCGAAGTCCGCCATATTAGTCCCATTTCTGACCATTCTGGTATCACTCTGAATACCCAAACAGGTTTCCCACATGTCTTTCAGGGAGGGAATTTCCTAGAACCACAGCTGACCTCCACTGCCCCCCTGAGTGCCCACACTCTCAGCGTTTGTCTGGAGCCCATCTGGCCTTTGAGATGGGGGAGAGGGGGTGGTGGTCAGTTCACCAGGGCTTTCATTCCATACTGTCTGATTCAGGGAGGGACTTTTTTCTGTTTGCTCCCAAACCTGCAAGCCCTGCCAACTTCCACTTTAAAGCAGTTAAGGCCAAGTGATGTTTCCCAAAGGGAAAAGAAGGGAAGACTGTATCAAGAAAATATCTCTGTTTCAACTCCTGACCTGATTAAACATTTGAAAGAACAAAAACTCTTGACAGTCTTAAATATGTCAAGTACAATAGTCCAAAATTCATTCTCAAAACTGAGTCTTGACTGTCTAACTTAAATGACTGGGTCATTACCTTTTAGAAAAGGCCAACATGAACAATTAAGTTTCAGTAGTTCACTGAGGCCTAGAAAGGAACAAAGAATTGTTTCAGCAAGAGAAGACGGCGTTGTAAACCAACACATTTCTGCCTATCACTGTACATTTCTAGCACAGTAATAATAGTGATAAATTATTTCTTTTTTTTTAAGATTTTACTTATTTATTTGAGAGAGAGTGCGCGCAGGGGAAGGAGCAGAGGGAGAGGAAGAGGGAGAGGGAAAATCTCAAGCAGACTCCACACTGAGCACGGAGCCCCACACGGAACTCCATCTCACGACCCTGAGATCATGACCTGAGCCGAAATGAAGAGTCAAATGCTTAACCCACTGAGCCACCCAGGCTCCCCGTGATAAATTATTTCCTAAGTGATATTAGTATATTACCAGTACATTTACCATATGCTGATACGCATCCTCTTATCTGACTTTTGTAGGAAGTGTCAGGGGAAATACTATTATTCCTTTCCACTTTTTTAAATGAAAAAAACAGAGATCTAGAAAGTTCAGATGATTTGCCCAAGGTCACAAGCTAGGCAGATACAAGACTAGAAGCCAATTATATTACTCTTACAGTGGTATTCTGCTTCACCTTCTACCTACCAAAGGGAAAAATGTTACATATATGTATGAATATGGTCCTTAAATCTATAAAATCTCCATCACAGCAGCAGCTTACTTCTGTAGAGGTAACTACCTCTTTCAATTTAATGCCTTTTGGTTTTATGTTTTGTTTTGGGGTTTTTGTTTTTTGTTGTTTTTTTTTTCAATTCTCATTGGGAGCTCTTTTTACAATTTTTTTGTTTCACCGTCTATTAACACCATTTTGCAGTGCTAAGAGCACTCAGTGAAAAGCACACATATTAGTTAAATAAACAAACAATTTGATTCTAAATCCAAGAGCGAATATGATGTGGTTCACAAAGGATTTAAGTGGTCACTGCACAAGAAGCAAACACATTCCACACTGCTGTTTGAATTAAGCATGAATTATGAAGTATGTAATTTCAGAGACCAAGTTTTCCCCTTTCATTGTCATAGCTCTGTTTTTAAAATTTTGCCTGTCTTACTCTAAATGCAGTCTTTTGAGCTATGCTTTGCTGCTTTTTCCATTTCTATGTGAAAATGTAAAGAAAAAACAAAGTCATCTGAGTCTTTCCACCCTGGAAATTAGAGCAATTTTGTTCCATCCTTTAGCATTCAAATTTTGTTCCTTCCTGTTTAAGTTGGATGACTTTTCACTTAGAGGAACTAAATGTATTCCGCCGAGTTCTTCCCCTGCATTCTCCACCATGTGTGGTCAATTAAATCCCAGCAGTATGGTGAGTTTTCATTTAAACTAGTGCACTTCCTGGGAAACAGCGGGGTTTACATCCAACTTCTAAATATTGTTGGATCTTGATGGGGACAATTTCTTCTCAACAGCATCAGCACAGAACACATGGAGTTAGACGTGACCTCACCTCTATCTAATTTGGCAGCACAGCTCTTTTAAGAAACCTCACTGTTTTCATTAAAGATCTCAATCGCTCCTACACGTCACAGGATTGTCTTTATGTTCTCTAAATGCTTTCATGCAAATACACACCTGGATTTTAAAGTGGATCCACCAGCCAGAAAAGCCTATATAAAATTACCTTGAACAACAACAAAAAAAGGAACACAAAACAGATGCCTGGAAGGCAATGATGACAAAAATGATGAAAGTTAAATGTAAAAGAGATTTTGCACTTATTGTAGTGGAGGTTTTGTTGATGGTAGTGGCCATGGTAGTGCTCGGAAGTGTAAAAACATCAGAATCAATTTTTAAACGATGACAGAGTAATGCCATGCTTTGTGGTTCTTTTGGGGAAGTGCTCCTTAAATCTGGTCATTGAAAAGTATTTTCTTTTGGTTTTACACACTTACTTAAATACACCTGAAATGCACTAATCATTGTTAGATTACACATAGAGGAAGAAGGCATGTAATTTATAATGGAGAAGTATTTTTAAAATGTTCTTACAATAAAACTATATTAGCATGGATTTCTCTCTGACTATATGCAGCCATTCAACCTGGAGATGTTAGCATCTAATAATTGCTAACAAATTTAACTATAAATTAGCCTTCAGGAAATATGTTTCCCTACTTAAAGGAGCAAACTGTATTCTAGACTTTGGGGGGGGGGGTTATATTTACATTTAAAAATATTTCATTTTATTTGTTACTTTTTATTTTGTTTTTATGCAGAAAAGTTACACTCCTACTCCAGGGTCTGTGAATTTCAGCTGCTGCAACAACCACCCACCATGTTTTAGTAACACTTTATCTTATATGTATGCATTTTCAAGCAAAATTATTTTTCTGTTAAAATCACATAATCCCGGGCGCCTGGGTGGCTCAGTTGGTTAAGCAACTGCCTTCGGCTCAGGTCATGATGCTGGACTCCCAGGATCGAGTCCCGCATCGAGTCCCGCATCGGGCTCCCTGCTCGGCAGGGAGTCTGCTTCTCCCTCTGACCCTCCCCCCTCTCATGCTCTCTCTATCTCATTCTCTCTCTCAAATAAATAAATAAAATCTTTAAAAAAAACAAAAAAAAAATCACATAATCCCAATAAACCTCCACTCTAAACTGTTTCTATTAAGGAAGGTGTATTGTACCTGGTTTAAAATGGCAAGAGCAAAGCCAAAATAGGAGAAACATCAGCTTGTTACCTAATTCCAAGAAAAAAAAAAAAAAATTCAGCTCAATTACAATTGCACGTGCTCCCACACTTAGGTTAAAAATCATTCAAATAAAAATGTCAAATTTGGACTGATATTCCCAAGGAGTGTCAGAACCTGGGGGGCCTTTATTCCATCATACAGTGCCTGAAACACAAAAGAAATGTCTTCTACACTGTTGATCTGAAAACAGTCTTTCCAGAATAAACGTTTGCAAAGAGCTAAAAGGAATCAGGCTTTTTTTTTTTTTAGAATCAGGCTTTTTGAAAGCCCCTATTGCTTGCTATAGTCCAGCAGCATTGGCATTTGGCATTCCATCTGTTCCTCAAATAAGGCCCCGCTCTGTCCCAGCAAGGCATGCACAGTCTATTCTCTCTTCCTAGGATACTCCTATCCCTTCTGCTCACCCAACCGGATCTGGGACCTTCTCTTTCCTCAAGTGTAAACATCATCTTGTCCCGACGTCTTCCTACACCAATCGATCCAAAGTAGGTTCCGGTTAGTCTCTGCAATAGCACTTTTTCTTCATTGTATTTGGCATAATGTATGCGTACAACATCTCATCAAATTTAGAATGCCAGCCATTGTTAGACATGCCCCTATATTACATATCGCAAAGGGGGGAGAAAGGTGCTAATTAAGCTCTGACACTCTCTCAATTTTAGGATGTTTCCTGATATCAGACTGTTTTAAAACATAGAGGAAACAATGTGTCCCTTAGAACTGATGGGGCATCATCTCTGTGCATAAGGATCTGTGTCTCTCTGTGGCCAAAAGTGTCACACTCAAGGGCTAGAACCATTTCTGTATTGTTTACTCTGCAGGCCTAGCAACCAGCGCATTGTCTAGCACATGGTACATGTTTCATGAATAAGTAAGGAGACGGCCAGATGGCCGTGCAGAGAGGTCGTTGTGAAGTAATACATTAATGTGAGAAGCTCTGAGTCTCATTCACACATCTGTATTTTTCACACTCAGTAATGTGACCTTAATTCATGGTAGTAAAAGATACAAGAAATCGGAAATAAAAGGATTTCCCAGAACCACTCCTCTTAACAAACAATATCCTTTTATAACATGGGCCTAATATCTGCCAATGTTTGTTCATCTCTAGTTCAACTCATTTCATAAACTTATAGAATCTGATGATCAAAAGAGATCAGAAGGGTGGCGTGGTTCAACCCCAGTTAATTTCTTTAACCACACACTACCCCACTTGTACAAAGGGGAGATTCAAGTAGACAATCTCTACTGTCCCTCTGAGCTAGTAGACACTGGATGGTGGAGAACCGAACGTCATATAGTGTGTAGGTTAAAATCACATAATCCCAATAAACCTCCACTCTAAAGTGTTCTATTAAGGAAGGTGTATTGTACCTGGTTTAAAATGGCAAGAGCAAAGCCAAAATAGGAGAAACATCAGCTTGTTACCTAATTCAAAAAAAAAAAAAAATTATTCAGCTCAATTACAATTGTACCATGTTGTCTGCATCACCTTAAAAAACACAGGAAGGAAAGATCATTTGGCCAGCCAATATTTAAACTCACACTGGCCTGTGGGTCCATTTTTCATAGATCAGCTCCATTTTCTTAATTACTTGGGCAGGTTTTTACCTGGGAAGTGAATATCTGATACAACTGTAGCCCCAGAGGAATTCTCCATGGAAGCCGAAAAGAAGTATAAATACCTATTTTAGTTTATAGCATTATTGCTTTAGCAAAATAAAAATGCTCTTGGTGAAAATCCAGCTCTTACTGAAACTATCATTAATGTTCCCTAGGCTTTACTACATGTAGATAGAAAAACACATATTAACAGGAGATCAACTGAGTCCTGGTAACAGCAGAAGGTGTGTGTTTTGGCATTCTCTGTAATGATGTAGTCATTGCTTCGTGGCAATATGCCTCTCTTTCTCCTTATTTTCAGTCCATAAACCATGACCTCAGCTGATCTAGGACAGTGAAGAGGCAATGCCTTGCTAACGTAATGAGGACAGCACCAATGAAGAGTGAAGTTGCCTGGAAAAAAATTCCAGGTTACTGGACCAGTTCGACTTAATGCTAATTTGGGCATGGAATTATCTTTTTAAAGCTCTTCAGTATCCTTAGCTGACAAGTACAGCAATTCAAGTGTTACTGCTCCATTGCATTTTTGCTAGGTGTGAGACAACGCTTTGCCCTGTTAAATCAAAGCAAATAATGTTACGGAGTCATTTCCAGATTTATAGCTTAACCCAGAAGGTTGATGCTTATTGGGAAGTTTCCAGAATTGGATCAAATTTTCAATTCAAATGAATAGAGCAACTATGCGTCCCATGCCTCATAAATCTCCAAATTTAACTTCAAGCCTGTTCCCTTCTTCCAGATGGCTGGGGGGAAAGAGGGAGGATTAGCAAGCAAACCCAAAGAGACACAGTTCCTATGCATTCAATAATGTCTCGCTCCCAACTAGCTTGTATTAGGTTAACTTTGCTAAACAGAAATTACCCAGATAAACAATACATTTTAAGTATGTGGAAGGTTTTAACCCCTTAGGGAGTAGCCTTCATAAAGCCATTAAACTAGAGGATTTTTTTTCTTCAAAGCTAAAAGATTAGGTGGACAGAATTAACAACAAAAAATCATTTGCCCTGAAGATATCTAGTATTCCTTCTCCTCCATTATAAGCCAGTACTTACCTCCTCAGAAATGGCTTGTGTCCCCTCAAATCAGGGACCTATCTCAGGCCTTTGGGATTGTGTAGGGTGATGAACCACTTCTGTCCCCCTTACTTCATGCCCCGGGGAAAATGTGTGTTAAGCAAAGGTTGAAGAAAGTATGAAGGGAAAGAGCAAAGCAAAGAGGAGGGAGAAATCTGACATGGCCTTTTTTCCTCTTCCATTTCCAATTCTTTTTCATATCAAAAATATGTCATGAGGATACATTTATGCGTTAGATGGAAATACCAGACAGTGAAGATATGCAAGAGTGTATACAAAGGATATAATGCTTACTACTTGCTTTCTAGACTTTTCAAATGACGTTTAGGTCTTACAAAAGCTCTATTGATTTTTTTTCTATATTTGCTTCCTGTTTTTATTTTACTTACCTTTCACCCATCATCATATCTTCATAACTCAAGCAATCAGAGCCTCAAATCAGGTGGAGGAGATTTCCTCCCAGAGGAATGGAATTTCACTTTGTTTTTTTCTCCACGGGGTAAGGGGGGATCAGAATGCATCAAGATTCCCTCAGCTCACTCAGATAATCCTCCCCTTCTTTCCTTTGCCTCGTTCTTTATCTTCTCTTCCTAACCTTTTTTCATATTTTTTCTCCATCTTCATCTTTTCTATCTCTCAAATCTTCATTGATCTCAGAACGCCATGTCTCATGAACATGGCAGATGGTAGAAAGGTATGTGTTCGGGGGCGCCTGGGTGGCTCAGTTGGTTAAGCGGCTGCCTTCGGCTCAGGTCATGATCCCAGGGTCCTGGGATCAAGCCCCACATGGGGCTCCCTGCTCGGCGGAGAGCCTGCTCCTCCCTCTACCTCTGTCTGCCGCTCTGCCTTCTTGTGCTCTCTCTCTATCTCTGTTAAATAAATAAATAAAAATCTTTAAAAAAAAAAAAAAAGAAAGAAAGAAAGGTATGTGTTGGAGCTGAGCACAGGGTGAAAAGTGAAAATATCGCATGTTTACAAACACATGGAGCAAAGGAGATGCCATATACTTCTGTTTATCGTGCATGTTGGTACAACTACTTTAGGAAACTATGTAGCTCTCTGTTAAAGCTGAGCATATGCATACTCCCTGACCAAGAATTGTATTCATAAACACCCAACAGTAATGAACATACATCTGCACCAAAAGACATGTAAAAGAATGTTCGTAGCAACCTTGTTCATAATAGCTGAAACCTGGCAATCACCCAGTTGTCCTTCATCAATAGAATGGATAAATTCTACAATGGAATATTATACAAATATTAGAAGATGTTATTGTTTCACATAACATGGGCGAATCTCACAACCACAGTATTAGATTCAAACAAACAAACAAAAACAATATTATGAAGAGAGAAGTTTCAAAAACTGGCAAAAATAACCCGTGAAGACAAAAAGTCAGAGTAGCAGTTATTTTGGGGGATAACTTAGCAACAGTGCATGAAAGAAGTTTCTGGGTTATTGGTTGTGCAGTATATCTTAAACCAAATGTTGGTTGCCTGTGTTAATTCTCTAAAATTCATAGACCTTAACACTGTACCTATTGCTGTATGTAAATTAAACCTTGATTTTTTTTTAAAGCCATATTAGCTTGGATTCTGATTTCTCCACTGTAAGAAAATGCTCTTTGTATCCTTTTGTGCAGATCTTCAAGGTCTAGCCCTTGAATAAACTTCATTTACCTCCTGAATAACTTCTAAATTCTCCCTAAATTACACAGTTCAGAATCTGATCTATTCTCAGAATGATCTGACTAGCATTGAATCTAACTAATAAAAATCATTAGATAATATCAGTTGACTTCCCAAGTCAAGCTTGAAACTATGCCTGGTACTAAAAAGTAAAGATGATATATGGAAATGAGCTAATAATTTTTAAGTGGAGAGAAGGAGAAGGCAATCATCATAGCTATACTGTATTTAATAAATATTAGAGGGATAGCAATCATACATATAGATTGAGTCGACCTTCTGGCCAAAACTTCCTGAATTATGTTCCCCTACAAAAAGGTTGAGAGGATAATGGTTGATAGATAAAAGTGAGAACGGATATATGATGATGATTGCTAACTTAATTAACTCCAGATGCCTGTGTTTATCCACTGTTATTCTGACCCCCCATCAGGCAGCACTAGGGTGTTATTCTATCCATGCAGAGTCCACACTTACTATTTATATATCCCAGTGTGTCATGTTTGACCTTTTTCAACAACACTGCAATTTTGACTTATGTTCAATGAACGCCAGATCCTTTTCTGACAGAAAGTTACTTTCCCACAAAAAATAATATTAAAAAAATTAGTCATCAGAGTAGAATGCAGTACCGGGTATGAGGGGAATTAATTTGTAGTTTATTTTTATGACTGTTGAACGTACTTTGCTATTATTCAGATATGGCTTGCAGTCTAGCATGGGACTGAGATGACACAGACCACTTTGACTTCTATTAAGAGCCATGAGGACACAGTGGGCGTCCTGGCACACAACACATTCTTGAGCGATGCATATCATGAGGCTTACACTGGGAAAGAGCCGAAAGAAATTTTAATCCCAGAATAAAGCTCTGTCCACCTACTATCACACGTTCTACAGTTTAGGATATATACCAACTAATACTGACATTAATTTAAGAAAAATATTTTAAAAGAAAGCCTGCTAAAATATATTACAGTTTTGCACACTCCATGCTTGTGTCTCCAAAACCAAATGGAATGGATTTCTTAAAATTCCCATGAGCTGGCTATATCCATACTACTCCTATAAGTCACTAACCCAGATAATCAAAACAAGGTCAAAATGGCTTTGATGGTAAGAAATTTTTCTTTTTCCACTATCTTCTGGGTCCTCTCAGTTCTGAGTTATTCTCAACCATAAAACAACAATCATCTTATTCATGTTTCCAATTCCCATTGGCAGATCTACTTTATTCTTAGAACTAAATATATGACCCATATATAATACTCATCGTGTAGATTAACCCCCACTGGGCTTCATTCTGCTTTCTTAACTTTATTTTCCCATTTCCTAATTGGCTATGCCTATTTTAAATCTCATCATATTGCAGGGATCTGTGTAAAACGTGTTCCATTCTCTTCTGGAAAACAGCAGTTGTGCCCGGTGGGGTCCTCTGAGAAGCAGACAGCAAGATGTGATTAGACGGGCAAGAGATTTGTCCGGGGCGGGATGCTGGGGAAATCTAAAGAGCGGGGAGCGGAAGGAGCCAGGGAGAGGCTTCCACTGTAAGATGCCCATTGGACACTTCTGAAAGCAAGGGAGAAGCAATGTGCATTGGGGAAAAAGAGTCCCTGGCTGCAAGCAGTTCTGTGAAAGTTTCAGCCCAATGGGTGGGGAGTTGCTGAGCCAAAACCCATCTTTAGAAGGTCCTAGATGCCACTGCCATGCAGCTACTGGCTGGGGCAGACACTGGGGTGGCACAGTGGCAGATTCTCAGGGAGGGTGGAGGCGACTCTCCGCTACGCTCCCCGTGGCAGGTGCTCTTGAAGGAGATGCCAGTGGCACATTCCCACGGCCATCACAGCAGTATACAGGCAAGATAAATACACAGGACAATATTCACAGACCAACACATCTTCGTCATTTCAAAGCTGTGACAGTAATCCTATCCACACACCTATCTCTTTAAACCGAATGTTTTCATGCTTTCAGGCTATGGTAGATTGGACTCACATACTGAGATGTATGGTGGCTGAGCCCTCTCGGAGCGCCTCCCTTTTGTAATAGACAAAAATCCCCAGGTCGTGCCTTCCTGACGCCTGGGATGGTGGATTTGCTGCAACATGTAATTGTTCTCAGCTATTTCCGCTGTGGCTACTTTTCATTGTGCCACACGCATTGTGCACAACAAAAAAGGAAGGGGATCTCAGGTTTTGCGTTCCCTTCCGTTTCCATGGACACAAGTTTATAATTTTATATGAAAGTCAAAATCTGTCACTCTCATTAAATCTGTTCTTGGAGCTACTTGGCTAACAGCTTAGACTAATGCAGTAAAATAATTAGGAACCGGCAAAGAAAACACACAAAACAAAGGGAAATGAGCCCCTTCTCAAAGATGAACAACTGAAGGGTGCTGTGGAGTCAGCCCCTGTCTTGGGAAAGGGGCGAAAAGGCAACAAAGTACTTAAAGAATGCAAGTGTTGCAGAGGCTGGGATGAAATCTCAGCGTGCAGTGTGGATGTAGTTTGCCCTCAAACCAGAAACGAGAGAATTAATGTTCCTTTTAAACATAACACATCCTAATGGTTAGCACCATACCCACCTGCTGCTGGCTCTTACACAAACATGCGACTGTATCAGCAGAACAGTTTCAAAAATCTTGCCATCAACACATTTACCATTCAAAAACATTCATAATTACCTTCAGCCTAATTGATTCTGGCTAGTCTACCATTTTGCCTGCCCCAGCTCTATGGAGCCCTGTCGTATCGATCTCATCGCATAAGGCTTACTAAGACCTTACTGTGTGTGAGGGGTCCTGGCAGACTACAATTACCATAAAGAACCTGAGGGAACTTTGTTCTGAGGTAATATTATATTCAAAAATAGAATTTGTGTTACATTCAAAACTATAAATTTTTAAAAGCAAAATAAGGAAGGAATTACTAAATTTTAAACTGCTCATTTCTCTGGGAGGGTTTATTTCACTAATATCACAACATTAAAATGATTAAATATGTGTGCTACCCCTGTCCCTGAAGTGTTTGGTGTGGAAGTGGGTTGTGTTCTTGTTATGGGCTCCTACATTCATACTGCCCAACTGATTAGGTCAGACCCACCCAAGATAATCTTCATTGTGAGTAATTTAAAGAAACTAATGTTCACTTTTGACATATATAATGTAACCTAATCACAGAAGTAAAATCCATCATAGTCACAAATCCACCTGCCTGCAAGATTTGGGGATTACACAGGGAATGTACTCCAAGGGCTGGGAATCTTGAAGGCCATCTTAGAATCTTGCCCGCCACAAGTGAAGACTAAATCTTCTCTTGATAGATAGTGATAGATTTTTATTACAATAATGTAAATACAGCTGGATTTAATTATTTGTCCAAATACTATGCCAGATGACCATTGTTACATATTTTTAGCTAGACTTAGGAGCTCCCATACATGTAGTCTTAAATAAAGGTAGACATGGTAACTGGAAATTCCATAATAGTCTTAGTACCAGCATTTTTCCCCTCTATCATCCCAATCCTGAGAGAGTATGCTTATGTGTGTGTGCACCATTGGGGGGGTGGGGGCAGTGAGGGTTAGGGGATGTATTTTTCTAAGTAGAAACATTGCTATTTAAAATTAACCAGAAATATATCATCAACTGTTTGTCAGGAGACAAATATTGTTCAGATAATATTTTTAATGTTTAACTTCAACATTTCTTCTTCAGAGAATATGAATGATTTCACTCTCCATGTGAATATGAAGATATAAATAAATATTTTCTATATACCATATGTATAGGGTATATGGTGTGTGTGTGTGTACATATGTATTTTCTAAGCAAGTTTGAACACTGTTCAAGGATTGATCTTCATTCTAAGTTAGACATTTAACACCCCTTAGGCTGAAATTACCTCTCCATGGGGAATCTCACTCTAATAAAGTTTCTCTGACATAAAATTTGCTGATGTAAGCAATGGAATTCTCTATTAAACTAAGCAGCATACTTTGCAAAAACCTTTCAAATATCACAGTCAAAAGCCCATCAAGAATTATTTTCAAGACCTATTGTGGGACAGGCACTGTTCTAGGCTCTGGAAAAGAGATCTTTATTTTCTAAAGGACAGTTTAAGCAAGTTAAAAAAATAATAAAATAAAATCTTTAAATAATAATAATAAATAGACAGGAGAGTTGCAGGTAATGATACATGCTATGAAGAAAATGAAACGAGCTGATTGAATGGGACTGAATTGGAAGAAGCCAAAATGAGGAGAAGTTAATTTAAATTATTTATGACAAGTTCTCACTGAGGAGTTTACATTGTAAGGGGGATGACAAAAATGAGGCCAGTTAAGAGAAAAGGTGAAGACAAGAGCTTCCAGGTAAAGGGATCAATAGGTGCAAAAACTTATGGTGGAAACAATCTTGGTGTGTTCAAGAAATACAAAGAAAGCCAAGCGGTGCTTGAGTCCAATGAAGGAAGAAAGAGGAAGAATGAAGGTCAGATCATGGAGGTTATGTGGGTTCTTATGAGTCAGACAATGATTTTTTTGTTTGTTTCTAGGTACAATTGGTGACCATTGTAAGACTGATTAGAATTGCATTTTTTTTATTTTTTATTTTTTTTTAAAGATTTATTTATTTGAGAGAGAGAGAATGAGAGAGAGAGCGCATGAGAGGGGGGAGGGTCACAGGGAGAAGCAGACTCCCTGCCGATGCGGGACTCGATCCAGGGACTCCAGGATCATGACCTGAGCCGAAGGCAGTCGCTTAACCAACTGAGCCACCCAGGTGCCCCTGCATTGTTTTTTAAAAAAATCATTCTGGATGCTGTATTATGAGTGGTATTTGATCACACCTCATCTGTATTTGTTGATTATAACTGAAAACATAAATGCATTACTTGTCTTAAGGAAGCAGTCAATTATTTTATTTTCACTATTTAGTATTTATTTTTGTTTTTAACATCTCTCTCAATTAGCAAGATATCTTTCTATTTGGCATAAATCCTGTAATAGTTATTTCTGATTAAAACCTTAAAAGGGACTGTCAAGGAAATGTTATAATATTTTTTCTCCACTGGCTGGTATTTTTAAAAAAACCCAAAGGAAATGTGAAGCCCAAACTTGTCCCTTCATCAATTTGGTTTTTTTCCTCCATTAATATGCTATGGTTTGTTATTTTAGAGTTGCTAAGGAGTACAAATATGATGATATTACAGCCTTCCTTTTTTAAGTAGAAAAACCAACATTAGTGCACCTATTTTGCAGTGAAAAGGAATAAAACTTTTCCATGATACAGGAAAGTCAAATTTGACAGGATTCTTTTCTTTTTAATAGCCTGTTTTCACCACTCATAACTAGTTTTTCCAGCTATATTTTGGTATGCATGAACATGTCCAGTCGATCTCTCCAACAAACCGCCATCATTTTGTTTTCTTTAAATAGTTAGGATTTTAAATATCCAAGCAACTTATTTTGCAGTGCTAAAACAAAACAAAACAAAAAACAAACAAACAAAAAACCAAGAATATGAGTAAATTTCAAAAATTTTTCATTCCTTCCAGCAGTATAGAAAACAGAGCCCAGGAACCCTAAAGTCAAAAGTCAGGAACACAGGGGCATTCTGATTTCAGTAATGAGAGACTACTTTATGAAGCCAAGTTCTATGCTACAAATGATTCTACTTAAAGGCATTGAGGAACGAACACAGCAGTGAAGAAGGACACAAAAGAAGGCAGAAACTCAGTATAATTCTGCATTGGGGCCATTTTTTTGTGCCGATTCCAGATAAAGTGACTGAGAAGCTGAGAAACTGAGCCAGAGAGCTTTTGCCAATCTGCCAGAGCTTGGGAGACAAAGTTTGGGGCCAGGGTCCACCAAGAAGGAGAGCCCAGGTGAACCTTCCTTGCTTTCTATTAAGACCCTGAAAGACACATCTTATGGATGAATCCAGAACAGATAGGCCTTTAAAGAAGTGCAGCACTCCTGTACATCACCCCACACCTAAAACTTACCATATTACAAACACAATCAAAAGCCTGGCAGAAGAAGGTAGCATTATCTAAAACCTCAAACTATTTTTATAAACAGTTGCACACAAATACAACAAAATACAATTAAAAATAACCAGGCACAAGAGAAATAAATAACATAAACTTAAAAGAGCAGAAAAAAAGAGATAATAGACATCAAGTAACAATGACACCAAGGTATTAGACTTACCAGACACAGACATTAAAATAACAATACTTACATGTTGAAGAAGATAAACGCCATGACTGAGAATTTTTGGCAGGGAACTGGAAACTATTAACCAAGAGTCACATAGAAGCTCTATAAACTTCATTGAGAAACACAGCAGTTGAACTTAAGAATGCAGTAGATGAGCTTAACAACAGATAAAATGAGAGGAAGAGAAAATTGTGAAATGTGGCTTAGATCAAATGAAATATTCAGAATTAAATGAGACATAAAAATGTAGAGATACAGCTGAGGCTGTGAGAAGTTCTAACATATAATAGGATTCATAAAAAAAGATACAGACAGTTGGGACATAAGCAATATTTTGAAGGATAATGTCTAAAAACACAAAACCAAGGATTCAAGAATTCCCACTTAATTGATGCAGTATAAAAGCTTTCCTTTTGAAGCAAGACCCAAGACAATGATGCCTCCTATTACCACTTTCATTCAACACTGAATTAAATATTCTAGCCAATAAAATAAAGCAAAAAAAAAATAGAAGCTTCAAGAATAAAAAGGAAAAAACATAGCTGGCGTTGTTCTCAGACAATATGATTATGTGAATAGAAAATCCAAAAGAATCTATAGTTAAATTATTAAAATTACTGTACCTACTCCAAGCTGAGCCACAACAGCTACAAGTTTTGGCTAAGGTTCTCGTGCTTATTCAGATTGTACCAAGCACTGTGGGGGATGGAGAAGTGGTCAAAGCTGATCCTTCTTTACCAAGACCTCGTCAACTCTTTGGAGAGGACTATAGACGCAATCTGTTGCAAAACAGTGTAAGTCTCATTTATTCATTTGGGCGTTTGCTCATTCAACAAAGGAATATCGGCTTCCTGCCTACCATGAATTGAGCATTTTTTCTGAGACACGAAGAAATATAAAGATCAATAAGACTTGTTAAATATTTGAAGGATCCTTGTTTAAGGTAGGACCAGGAGTGTTCAAAGAGATAAGCATCAAAGCCTGGCAGGCACAAGGAATGCTTCTTGGAGGATGCAGGACCTGAGCTAGGCTCACAGTGGGGGACAGAATTGGGATAGAATCAAGACTAGGGGGAAAAAATGGAAATAAAGATGGTGTGCTCACACCTTCAGGCTCCCTAGACCAGAAGTCCAAAGGGAAATTAAGAGGAATACATATGGCTTTGTTTTTCATTAAGAAGCCTAGCAAAGGAGTCTAGAATTCAGGCAGTATGGCAATGGGGATGAATTGTGGGCTTTTTACACATAAGAAATGTCAAAGCATACCCATAATTACCTTTACTCTCCATTTCCTAGCGTTGACGAGTATTCACTGCGTATCTATTTTAGGTAGATGAGCATAGTGGTTAGAAGCATGGATTCCAGAGCCAGC
This sequence comes from Neomonachus schauinslandi, assembly GCF_002201575.2. Lineage (NCBI taxonomy): Eukaryota > Metazoa > Chordata > Mammalia > Carnivora > Phocidae > Neomonachus > Neomonachus schauinslandi. Next base: position 30,562,840 of record NC_058407.1, on the reverse strand, counting down.
CTGCCCGGGGTTTGAACCCGCCTCACCACTTACTAATTGTGAGTGACCTAGACAATTTCCTCATACGGAAAATGGGAGAATAATAGTATTGCCTCAGAGATCTTTTTTTAAAAGCTAAATTAATTAATCCACATTATGTTTGACCAATGCCTGGCACAAAATAAATACTGTATAATTATTATTATTATCTGTTTTATGTCCAATATTATCCTAAATACCGTGGTAGAGGTATTTTTTTAAGTCTCTGTCCTCAAAGACCTTATAATTTACCTGGGGTCCTGGGGTTGGGGGAAATTGCCACCAAAGCATATGGTGAAAGATATTTAATATCATGAGGAAATGTTCAAATATATTGAGAAGAGAAAAAGGAAAAAAAATAGTACATTACAGAACAGAAAGTATAATCTCAAATATCTTTGAAAGTACAGATGGGATTCCTAAAATTGCAGAAGATTCCTGCTACTGCCTCTGGGTACTGGGATCATAAGTGATTTTAAGAAGCATTATTGGATTATGAACTTGAGAGGCAGTGGATGTAATGGAGTTCACAGGCTTTGGGATTATAAGGAAATGGGTACATATCTCAGCTAAACCTCTTATCTGTTCAACCTTGAAAGAGTTTTTGTTCCTTTTGTTTATTTGTTTTTAGCTTTCTTGGCCTCTGTTTCTTCATCTACAAAACAGGAGAGTGTCTGGAACCTACTAGATGCTTTACACGCTGTGGTTATTTCTACTGGGTAAACTAATTTCCTTATAGCATTACTGATAGCCTTTATCACAAGTGACCCACAATGTCACAATAAGCCCTGTCCACACCATTGGCTATTCCACATAACCAGTGCTACGGTATGATCAATTGGTCTCAGACATTTTAAAACAGCCAGTGATGTCCAAGGCAGCAGAAGAGTGTATTTGTTTCTTATTCATCCAGAAAGAATTCATGTTAAATACCTGAATTTGTAGTGCTAGGTGCTAGGTGGTAGAATTCGTAGACATCTTGCTTGTTACGAAGTATGAAATTAATACTCATTTTTCACTAACATATTTATTCACTCAACAACTATTCATGACTTGTGTTCACTATGCTAAGCAATGAGTATGAAATTAGTTTATCCCCAATTCATTTCTCCTAGCCTCTTACACAAATTACATTTGGTTCTGCTTGTGGTTTCTAAAGGAGACCTAAAATTATATTTACCTTTGACTATAAATAGCATTGGAATAAGCACAAGTCAAATAAATTCCCACTGATCAAATCCTAGCAGCTCCTATATGACATTTCAATCCTACCATGCTGTTTTCGAGCTATTTGTGTTGAGGTATTTTAGGTTCTCTTATTTTAAAAGCCAAGATCAGATGCTGTCTCATATTTTGTCAGTTTTAGGCAACACTGGAAGTTAAAGAAAAGCTTTAATTTAATCCAAAAGGCTCTTATTTAATAAATAGTCTTAATGCCAGATAATCAAAACTTGAATGATGTTAAAAAAAAAAGAGTCTTTTTCTTCACAGCAGTTTTTCAGACAATATCTATTTCTGAAACCCATACAGAAATAGAAAGATCCAAGAAACATTCCTCCTGTGAAAAGTTTGCCATCCATTTATAAAGATATTGTTCACAGAGTTGTAATAGCAAGAAGCTCAAAACAATCTAAATATATAGAAATAAAAGACTAGTTAAAGGAATATGCAGCCACTGAAATGTTATAGGAAAAAATATTTAATCATATGGAAAGTTCTACAAGATAAATTGTTACATACAAATCAAATTACAAAATAATATTTACAGGACATTTCAACCCCACCATTCTGACCCAGCTATTTTTGTCTCTGAGAAAATTTTGACCCTGAGGATGTTTATAATACAAACATGTTGATCAGATTAGGCCTGTATTGATAAAATTTTCATCAAGAAATTAGTTCCCAGAGCAACTATCACTAAGCCAAAATATTTCCTTGATCAAAATAGTACAGTAACCATTTACAATATTTTTTTCAATTTTCTTCTTTAACTGAAATTATTTCATTGGCATTTGTTATTTCCCATTTGAATTTAAAAATTATATTTCATTCATAAGTAAGGATTTTGTCAATATCAACTTTTATGGATTCCTTTCTATCCTTGTGAGTTTCCTTTGTGGTCATTATTTTTACCAAATTCAATGTTCCTGGGTGAGATTTAACTGATCTAAACTTTGTCAAGATCTTATTCTTTCATTAATTTTTAGCCAATAACAAAATTTGCCATGTACAATTTAAGACATTGTCAGTTTTCTCCATGGAGATTATTTGCACCAGTAATGTTTAATGCAAATGTTGCATTTATGTCTTGGTTATTCAATATGAAAATTGCAAGCAAATTAATAGAGAGAAGGAAAGAGGTCAAAGAGAGAGGATGGGTGAATGGCAGAGAGAATACGTGAATGGAGAAGGCAAGAGAGAATGAGGAAAAGGGAAACAAAGATAGATTAACACATCTGAAGAGTCAAAACAGTGGGATCAAAATGGTGGGGTAGGATAAGACTAAAATATAACAATAACACTATCTCTTCAAGCTTAATCATACTAATGCTTTCCCTTAACAGATAAATTCCTGAACGACTCCTGCAGAACATTCCTGTATTTCTTACTTTCAACCTCCCTATACACTGATCTGCATCAGGGAAACAATGAGTTTGCCACATCAGCTAAGGATCTTTCTACATGACCATGTAGAAATATGTAATGTTTAATACTCTATCCTCTACGTGCTAAACAGTTAGCCTGAAGTTGTTCATCAAAATGACTGGGTATTTTACATTAGTCTGGGATACACAGAGGTTCTGTTGAATACCTAATATCGCATCTCTCAAAATAAAATATAGTAATTTCCAGGAGATCAAAGATAAAGCTAAAATCAAGATAACAAGTCAAATGCTGGTTGTTGTTCTGCAAGTAAGGGTCAAGGGCATGGAAGTGAATGAAGGGGTAAGGAAGAAAAGTACAATGAGGGAGAACAAATGAAAACAAGGATGGTATCCCCCTGTTACATTTACTTTTCTCGGCCACGCTGAGACCCAGGAAAGTTCTTGGTTTCTGCTCTTCTTTGTCCCCAGCCCCCACATATTTATCTTTACTGCTCCAGATTACAACTTAGACCAATCATATTCAAAACTCCCACCCCTTTCCTGAAGGTATAGACTCTTAAAATCTTAGGTAAAATCCTAATTTTTAAACAGGAAAAGTGACTTCTCTGGAGCTATAATGGGCAATGAATGAAGCAGGGCTGTGGAGGTGGTGGGTCCCACACACTCAGGTTCCCTGCTCCTCCCCACTCCAACATCCAACAGTGACCTCGGATGGAGTCCCACAGAACCCAGTTGAACTCCACCGGCTTAGGCCTTATATGCTGTTTTCTAGAATCTCTGAAGGTAAATTCTAAAACTATAGGATTCTGGGTAAATTCTGCAAGGACAAAGATGCCTCTGCTTTCACAGAAGTGAACCAACCTATCTATTACTTTTTAGGGTTTGTTTGCTTGTTTTTGTTTTCTAGCTAAAAACTTAAATCTTAAACATTTAAGATTCACCAGGGATTTTTTTTTAACTTTATTTATTTATTTGTCAGAGAGAGAGAGAACAAGCAAGGAGGGGGGGACAGGCAGAGGCGGAAGCAAGCTCCCCGCCGAGCAAGGAGCCTGATGTGGAACTCGATCCCAGGACCCTGGGATCATGACCTGAGCCAAAGGCAGATACTTAACTGACTGAGCGACCCCGGCGTCCCTTCACCATGGATTTTTAATTCAGATTATTAAAAATAATGATAGCTAACATTTATAGAGCACCTTCTTTTTTTTCTGACAATGTTCTTGGTACTTATATATCAAGATATTTTCTCAACAGTGAGACATCAATACTATTATTATTCCCCACTTAGAGATGAAGGAACTGAGACACAGAGAAGTCAACTAACTTATCCAAGGTCATATACCTTGTAAGTGATGTGGAAAGAGATTAAAATAATAGGGGCACCTGGGTGGCTCAGTCCTTAAGCGTCTGCCTCCGGCTCAGGTCATGATCTCAGGGTCCTGGGATCGAGCCCCACATCGGGCTCCCTGCTCAGAGGGGAGCCTGCTTCCCCTTCTCCCACTCCCCCCTGCTTGTGTTCCCTCTCTCGCTGTGTCTCTCTCTGTCAAATAAATAAATCAATCTTTAAAAAAAGAGAGAGAGATTAAAATAATAATCTGATGCAACTTCCATTTGCAGGAGTTAGAAATTATGCTTGAAATCAATTATGGAAAATTTTCTTCAGTGATTAAACAAATTATATGAAATCTTCTTAATAGTCCATCCTAAGCAATTTCCATAGAGTCATAGAAATTAATTCTCCAGGCTTAAATCATTGAAGGCCATGAAAATTTGGTCTAAGTGATTTGTGATCTTTGTAGAAATCTTCGAATTTTGGTAAATTCGTTTTAGATATGAGTAATCTATGACAATAATACCAGTCTTCCTTTACAATCCACCAATGGAATAAAATATACTCCAAAATATATTTTTCCAAACTTTTGCTAAGTGTCACAGGGGAAACTAAAGTAAAAGATATTGTCATCAGATTATTGATCTGTGTTATACAGATCAATAGAGAATAATATGGGAAGAGATTGTAGCTGGATTATAAAATAATAAGTGCAAGAGAAGATTAGTAGTATGGGTGGAAATTATCAATGGAAGAGGAAATTTTACCTGAATTTTGAAGAACGTTTAGAATTTCATTAATTTCTTTAAAAATTAATATTTATTGAGTATTTAACTGCAATGAAAGCTTTAACCTTAATTTTGAAGAACTATCATAATTTTTTTACTTCGTCCAAAAATCAACAGCTCTTTACTGACTAGGAATACTAATAACTAACACTGTCCTTGGTAAGAACAGAACTAAACAGGACAGAAAAATTCTGCTTTCTTGGGGCTTATATTCTAATGGAGAGGCTGATGATAAACAAATGAATAAGTAAGAAAAGTACCAGAGAGTGGCAAGAGTATGGTGTGATATGATAGTCAGAATCTGGGTGGCTACTTTAGATTGAGTAGTCAGGAAAAGCATCTCTAAGGAAGTGATATTTAAGCTGAGACCTGAAGGAGAAAGGGCCAGTGTTCTGAAGATGAGAGAAGCAGCAGGAATGGATAATGGAAAAGCACTAAGGTGTGGTCAAATGGGCTTATTCATAGAACAGAAAGAGGGCCAGTTGGCTGGAATAACCTAGTCAAAGGAGGAGCGTTGTAAGAAATGAGGTTGCAGTTGTGAGCCTCCCAGAGCAATGATGAATTATATGTAGTGAGAAAAACTGATAAACAAATGAAATAATATTTCCAAGGGATAAATGTTATGGTACAGATAAATATGGACAGCCTCCTATTAGAACACAGACGCACCTAACCAAAACTGGGAACACTGATATTGACTTTGAGCCCTAAAAGATGGGAGGAGTGAGCCAGACAAGGCAAGACTATAAGTCATTCCAAGGAAAGTTCTAGAATATCAAATAGGTAATTGCAGCCAGAGCCTAGACTTGGAGGCAAGAGTATGGTGAGAGATGAGCCTGGATACATAGTCAAGGACAAATGATAGTCACAAGAACTCAAAACACCCTAAAGTTAATTTTTTAACTGAGTAGATCAAACAACAAGCATAATGAATATGAATATAATATATACCTTAGAAAGTGGACTTCAAAAGCCTATTGTTCTAAACAGTGAGAACTTCTACCTTATTTCTAGCCCCCCCAGAAAAAACGAAAATAAAAAAGAAGATACTAGTTCCTTGCCAAATTCAGTTACAAGATTCAGTCCTTGTCTGGAAATTTCTGTTGACATATAGTCAAATGAAAGTCAACAATTGGCGGGCGCCTGGGTGGCTCAGTTGGTTAAGCGACTGCCTTCGGCTCAGGTCATGATCCTGGAGTCCCGGGATCGAGTCCCGCATCGGGCTCCCTGCTCGGCGGGAAGCCTGCTTCTCCCTCTGACCCTCCCCCCTCTCATGCTCTCTCTATCTCATTCTCTCTCTCAAATAAATAAATAAAATCTTTAAAAAAAAAAAAAAAAAGAAAGTCAACGATTCCTCACTGTAGTAGCTTGTTTACCAAATATGCCAGTACCCAACCCTGCAGTGTCTCTCCCTGAGAGAAGAATATATATCACTGCTCTTATGAACTCAAAAGTGACCGTGTGACTTGCTTTAGCCAATGAAATGCAGACAGACATAATGTGTATCACCTCCACAATGAAGCTTTCAGATTTGGCAAATGGTTCTCCATGTAACATAAATCCTCTGCTACAATGACCACATGTCCCAGATAGAGGTTGTTTCCTCAGAGGACAGAGAGGGAGTGGAACAATAGCCAATCTGGAAAAGATGTGGTGTAGGAGATAAATCCACCTGTAAGTCACTGAAATTTGGGGGTGGGAGAGGTGTTATTTGTTATCGCAGCACAAATGAACCTATCCTAATATATTCACAAGCACAAACTTCCAGGGCAGAAGGGATGAGGTAAGAAATGCCAGGTAACACCATTTACCTGTAACCCTTTGGTCAGGTAAGTACCTGGGGCTTACCTTACTCAGGAATTTCCCCCACAGATTTTCCCACCAGAACCATGGAAATGAAACATACTGAATTTTACATTTTCACTCTCTCCCTGCTCGTGACCAAACAATTCAGTACTAATGACTAACTACTCCAACCAGAAAAAAAAGTGTGACATGGGATGTAGGCAGCCTGTCTGTGCTCTGATTCCACAGCCCACAGCTATAAATAATACCATTAGGAAAGCACACATTGCCTTAGATGGAAGGCACAAAGAAAAGCACTTTCTCTGATAGTTTAGCAACACATTCAGATTTCATGTCTCTAGGTAAAAATAGGCTTAACAAATGAATTAAATTTGGAAGCTGAGCTGAAGTGAGAACACTAGCATTATAAAGATGCCATAGGAGGGAAAAGAGACTTATAAGGTGCTGTATTCTTTCTGCTGGCGAGCAGGAGAGAAGGGCGGAAAGAAAGGATTTTCCTGAGAAATAAAAATAATCATCAAGAGTTTGAAGTTAAAATTATCATCCTTATTAACTGAAAGGAAATCTGAAAACCATACAGGCTTCAGCAAAGGATAAAATAAAACTTGACAGATAGGATTTTCTTCTGTGTACTTTCACATTAAGAAAAAAAGAAAAAAAGGATTCAAAGAAAATAGATGTTAAAGAATGTCTAAAAATAACATAAACTTCCAACTGAATACCTCATACGTTTTGATTGTTTAGTTTTTTGTTTGTTTCAATAAAACCCATCCATTTCTATTATAATTTGCAGTGATTTTTTTTAAGATTTTATTTTTAAGTAATCTCTACACCCAACATAGGACTCAAACTTTCAACCCCAAGATCAGGAGTCACATTCTCTACCAACTGGGCCAGACAGGCGTCCCTCAGTGCTATTTTTAATGGCTCTGGTATTCAAGCAAAGGAAGCATTATCTTCCTTTGCTATATCTTCCAAAAGACAAAAAAAAAAAATCATCAATCATCAACCTTTCTTAATGCTGTAGTCCAAGGCAACTACATCTCTCTATCCTATAACATATGCAAACAAAAAATGCTATATTGTCTTCCTACATCAAAATATATGCTATTTATTGTCAAGTTAAAATCTATCTAATATAAGATCATAAGCTTCTTGGGGTAAGAATCATTTCTTGCTCTCTTCTGTATCTCTCTCAGGGCCTCCCAGTACAAGGTCTAGCACCCACTAGGTGCTTAACACACATTTTTTGACTGAATAGAGTGACTTTTCTCCATGAGCCCTTCTTTGCGCCAAGTGGCCCACTATCAACGAACTATACCCTATGTTGATAGAACATTAGTGTAATCTTTATGCCAGCAAAGCATCAGCTGCTAATAACAGCACATTCTAACTCAGTGTCTAAATCTGTGGCCTGAAATGTTCCCTAAACTGCACCACTGGCATCATCAGATGGTTAGGATAACTCAATTTAATCACCTCACTGAACAGCTAGAGAACTGCCTGATGCGCCAACAGTCCTGTGGTCATGGTGATTTGGTCAGCTCTCAGTTCCCCAAGCATAAGCCCTGAACACAGGTGAGGTCTTTCCCAGAGATCCCAATGACTTGAGGACACAGCTGAGATGACTCACCGAGGTAATCACAAGAATGCAGAGGGCGGGCGCCTGGGTGGCTCAGTTGGTTAAGCGACTGCCTTCGGCTCAGGTCATGATCCTGGAGTCCCTGGATCGAGTTCCTCATTGGGCTCCCTGCTCGGCAGGGAGTCTGCTTCTCCCTCTGACCCTCCCCCTCTCATGTGCTCTCTCTCAAATAAATAAATAAAAATCTTTAATAAAAAAAAAAAAAGAATGCAGAGGGCTCTTGTATCTGTTGTAGACATAGGCCTGGAAAAACTTATTCCTGGATACCTGGACAATTATTGGGGTTAGCTCACAAAGCATAAGAAATCGAAGTCATTGGTCAGCCCACGCGGTCAACAACGTTTATGCAAACCCTCAACTGCCATAGCAATGTGACAGCTTCTTGATTAACTTGTGGATAGGTGTTGTGCTGCTTGAAGGCCAGCTAACATGTTGGGACAAAACACAGTTTTAACATCATGAACTGAAGTGTCAGTGGTAAGAAAACATATCTTTTGTATTTATTAAAGTACTAGCAGAGGTTTCTAGCTGGACACCCCAATTCCAGAAATGCCTTTTTCTGGTCATTGTGAAGTGGCTCAACAACAGGACTGAATTAAGACAAAATCAAGCAAACTAGGGTTCACAATCCTGGCTTTTGTGTTCCTTTAGAGTAAACACATCATGAACATATATATGTTCATGTATACATCATGAACATATACATATAGCTTTATCTGGGGGTTGGTAACTTCAGGATCATTTATGCAAAGACTTAAAGCAAAATTGGAAGTTTCAAACTCTTCATACTGAAATAATTCAACACACATTAATGAATGCTTACTCTAAGTCAAGTAGTTGGGTTGGGCACTGAGATATAATGATGAACAAGTGAATCGGGTGTAATGAAAAGTATGTAGCCCTTGGTGAATGTTGCACAAGTTTATCTTCCATTGATTTTACAATCAGGATACCACCTTTCCAACCCCAGAAAACAGGCTCTTCACAAACCAATGACATTTTCAGGTTGCCTTTTAGTTTTCTTGGTTATTTACTTCCCTGCACAGAAGCATTTTATTTTGATGTAGTCCCAACAGTTTATTTTTGTCGTTATTTCCCTTGCCTCAGGAGACATGTCTAGAAAAAAGTTGTTATAGCCAATGTCAGAGAGATTACTGCCTGTGCTCTCTGCTAGGATTGTTATGGATTCAAGTCTCACATTTAGGTCTTTAATCCATTTTGAGTTTATTTTTGTGTGTGGTGAAAGAAATTGGTCCAGTTGCATTCTTTTGCATATGGCTGCCCAGTTTTCCCAATGCCATTTGTTGAAAAGACTGTCCTTTCCCCACTTGTATATTCTTTCCTCCGCTGTCAGAGATTAATTGACCATATAATAGTAGGTTTATTTCTGGGTTTTCTATTATGTTCCACTGATGTATTTCTATTTTTATGCCAGTACATACTGTTTTGATTACTACAACTTTCTAGTATAACTTGAAGGCTGGAACCATGATACCTCTAGTTTTGTTTTGTTTTGTTTTGTTTTGTTTTGTTTTGTTTTGTCTTGTTTTGTTTCAAGATTGCTTTGGCTATTCAGAATCTTCTGTGGTTCCAGACAAATTTTAGGATTGTTTGTTCTTGTTCCGTGAAAAAAGCTGTTAGTATTTTGATAGGGATTGAATTAAATGTATAGATTGCTTTGGCTAGTATAGACATTTTAATAATATTTGTTCTTCCAATTCATGAGCATGGGCTGTCTTTCTATTTCTTTGCATTGTCTTGAATTTTTTTCATCAGTGTTTTATAGTTTTCAGAGTACAGGTCTTTCACCTCTTTGGTTAAGTTTATTTCTAGATATTTTATTGTTTTTGGTGCAGTTGTAAATGGAATCATTTTCTTAAGTTCACTTTCTGCCACTTCATTACTAGTGTATAGGAATGCAACAGATTTCTGTACATTGATTTTATATACTGAGACTTTACTGAATTCATTTATCAGTTCTAACAGTTTTTTGGTGGGGTCTTTAGGGTTTTCTTTATATAGTATCATGTCATTTGCATATAGCAGAAGTTTTACTTTTTCCTTACCAATTTCCTTTTATTTCTTTTTGTTGTGTGATTGCCGTGGCTAGGCCTCCTAGTACTACGTTGAATAAAAGTGATGAGAGTGGACATCTTTGTCTTATTCCTGAACTTGGGGGGGGGGGGGCGCTGTCTTTTTCACAATTGAGTATGATGTTAGCTGTGGGTTTTTCATATAAGGCCTTTATGATGTTGCGGTATGTTCCCTCTAACCCTACTTTGTTGAGAGTTTTTATCATGAATGGATGTTGTACTTTGTCATATGTTTTTCTGCATCTATTGAAATGATCATATGGTTTTTATCCTTTTTCTTATTGATGTGATGTTTCAGGCTCAAAAACATTTTGAAATAAAGACACAACTCAGAGTTAACGTCAATGAATATGATTGCTTAGCTATCTATAGTAATATTAGTAACAATCAAAAATTGTTGATAAGCCTATGCAAGGTCAAATTCTGCAGAGACCTGGAACCTAGAAGGAAGAGCAAAAAGTCAATTGACTGCAGAATTTGGATATAGATTCATTCATTTTCCATTTATTTATAAATTCATTTATTCAATATATGTTTATTGAATTCCTAATATAAATATATCTTTTTCTAGGCATTGGAATAACATTGTGGAAAAAAAATGTAAAGTTTTCTTCTCTTTGAGTTTATACTTTATTGGGAGAGATAGAAAATTATAAGGTTACATTCAGTTTCCATTTTAATTAGCAAAAGATCAGGAATATTGCTGAAGCAGGGGCACCTGGGTGGCTCAGTCGGTTAAGTGTCTGACTCTTGATCTCAGCTCAGGTCTTGAACTCAGGGTTGTGAGTTCAAGTCCCACATTGGGCTCCATGCTGGGCATGAAGCCTACATATATATATATATATTGCTGAAGCAAGGGGGCTACAGGAAGAAGGAGCAGGTCCAACATGTCTCAGCTCAACTGTCCAAGACTCCCCAGTCCTCAAAGGGATGTCACAGCTGCCTGTTATTCTCTTCATGCAAAGTAAAGACTAGTATTTTTTGCAGAACAAATTCAAGGTGAAGTAATTAGCTTCTGAGATGCCAAATAAGATAAAGTGCCAAGACAACAGCCTTACCAGACATATTATTACACTGGGAAAAGAATTTCTAGATCCCTTTATTCTTTCCTTTAATATATCAAGAATTGAGTCAGCCATGTTAGTATAAAAGAGATGTCTGTCCTTCTATCATAGCTAAGTCATCTGTATTATAGACAAAGGCTGTGTCGTAAAGGAAGTAAAGGAAAGTTTATCCTGGACACAAGATTGGTGAAAAGAGAAAAGGGTGGGGGGAAACAACCAACAAGTAAATATACACCCATATTTGCTTCTACTGGGAAAAGAGGCAATATGCTCACAGATGTGGTACCAGAGGAGACTCTGCCACTTAGCGAAGCGTCCAATCTGAGGCACAGCCACTCAAAGTAAGCCACACAGTTCCATGTGGTAAGAAGCCTCAGAGTCAGCATTCCAAAGTACCCAAATGTCCCTGTTGCCTGGATTCAGAGTGAAATCCACTCGGCCAACCATGGAGCCCACCATTGCAAAACATAAGGACTCTACAGCGAAGGAGGACCCCCCAGAACAACAGATCAGATGGAGGGGCTGCTAGAGACGTGCTGGTTGACATAAAGCAGCCAGATTTCACCCTGGTAGCATTTCCTGAGCCAAAGAACAGCCCATAGCCGGGAGAAAATTCAACAATCAATGACCGTGACCTTGGAGGCCAGAAAACATCACAATAAAAGATTCCCAAATCTCTCCTTTGCCTCAGCTTAAGCAACACTAACCTCCCCATTCACAGCAACTCAATGTTAGAGATGGGCAAGAAGAAATAGAAACTCTCGGGACTGAGTATTTTTATTCATATGAGACACTGAGTATATAACCCAAAGAGATTTTCTAGGGCACCTGGGTGGCTCAGTCAGTTAAGAGGCTGACTTCGGCTGAGGTCATGATCTCAGGGTCCTGGGATCGAGGCGCATGTTGGGCTCCCTGCTCAGCGCGGAGTCTGCTTCTCCCTCTCCCTCTACCACTCCCCCTGCTTGTGTTCTCTCTGCCTTTCTCTCAAATAAATAGATAAAATCTTTTAAAAAGAGAAAGAGAGATTTTCTAAATTGTCAGATTGGATCAAATTTTAAAACACACTTTAAATTTAATCAAGTTTTCCCTCGACCCAGCAGGTAGAAGTTGCTGGAGGAGACAGGCTATAGACAAAATAAAGGAGCTACGTTTCTCTGCACATCTAAATTGTCGTGTGACTGAAATCTGGAGCCCTGCCACGCAAGCCACACATTTGGCCCAACCTCTCCCTCTGACAGCCTGTGGGGTTGATATACTGCAGTTTGAGAAGGAGCTGCTGCCGGAGACATGGGTCCAAAATATGCAGAAGTGACATAATTCTGTGCAGGATAGTCAATCATTCTGTTCATAAATAAGTTAAGAAATTCCTTCTAAATACATAAGGCAGGAACTACTTTCTGAAGCTTAGTTGTTTAACAGGTGTTGACAAACTTCTTCCAGAGATCAGAAAGTCAGGACTTTGTACATCATTGAAGAGCCAGCACCTTCTAGAAATACAGTAGATTCAGAAGTACTTGTTCATAAGAACAAATAGATGGGAATACTCAGTGCTCCCATAACAAGTATCTCTTTTCATAAATTTGTACCTGAGGTTATTTTCATTTCTTGGTTTTAAAAGATCACAAGTAAGTTCAACACATAAATAAGAAATAAGCTCTCAAATCAAACCCTGTCGTGTTTTTTTTAAGAGAAATGTAAATGCAGTAACGAATAAGGGTTAGCGACGTAGGTGTGATGTTAGGAAATCTGACAATGAAAGTCCAAATACTCAGATAAAATAAGGTGAATGTTCCTATACTTAAGCAAAATGTGAAAATACCATAAAACAAAGATTTTCTGAAACTAAGAGATTCTTCCTCTGAAGAGGAGAGAAAGAAGCAGGTTCATTAAGAACATTTTAAAATATGTATTTCCATTTATATTTTTTCCAAAGTTGTATGAAACAGATCTCTCTTAAAATAATTGCAGAGTGGCTTGCTGACCAAAATGAACCTTAGAAAGAAAAGAAAACAGACTCATAACCATTGTTCCTTTATTATTTATGCCTCATTGAAGAAGAAAGTCTGTCTCCATTGTTCTTCTAACATCTTTTTATAACCACTTTAATGTGATGTTACACTACGTCTTCTTAAATAAAATAATTTATCTGTCTTTTATTCCAGAAACCAATCAGGTGTAACATGTAGGCTACCCCAATTAACAGTTTTCCTCTGTGGAGATCGCCAGGGAATTCTTACAAACTCCATGGAGAGTGAGAAAACATCATCTGTTGTCAAGTAAGTCACTTGAAAGAGCTTCCAGCTTAAGTTTTTAAAAACACCCTCTCACCCAGCAAAACCTTCCATACTTGTTAAATCTTATAACCTCTGGTAACCCTTACTACTTAGAGGTGAGGAGGTGACTGATCACTCGCACTTTCCCAAAAGAGCCCCGCGCTCCTACTTGTCTGTAATAACATTTTAATATTGAACTCAATCTTCTTGCTCACAAATTACAAGCCTATAACCATTACCTCAAGAGTGGCACCAGGAAACAAGCGTGCATTATTACTGCACCATCATCCCGTAATATTTCCAATTTACTCCTTTCATGCCAGGCCTTGGTGAGAGGCCTCATTTATTCCCAAATTCCAGGAACACAGGGGGCTAAGAAAAGCTTTGTTGTGTGGCAGAAAGCTCCAGATCTGGCATTCATGGGAGGGGGAAATCAAACAGGGCCATCCATTAACAGGTCAGTCCAGAATTGTTATGAAACCCCTGCCTTTTCAAATGACTGATGGGCCTCTTGTCCTTTCTTGGTCCTCGGCCTCCAGACTACAGGCTGTTTGCATTCAGTCAACACTCCAATTTTATAGGCCTGTGGAGCCAAAGATTACAAGACTTTTGAACTCCAGCCTGCCTTCTGTCTGGCTACACCCTCTGTTTCTGGAGCCCAAGTCTTTTTTAACAACCCCACAAAAACAAGCAATTAGGGTAAGATCTGTTAATCCTCTCTTTTCGACATAGAAGTAATTACGTATTTTGAATCAACCAGCAAGGAAGCAGAATGACCACTACCAATGCTTGGAGCTACTTAGTGAAGAATTGAACTGTGCCTCAAAGGGAATGATCGGTACTGACTCGAGTCCCTTAAAAATGCCCTACTGTTGCGACACAAGAAATTATACACAACCCTAGGCCAGATTTTCAAAGAAAAGGAGAAATGTATACATTTAAATGAATAAGAAATGAAAAGAAAAAGCCAGGGAGGCATTTTAAAAGGCCCAAAATATCCTGGAGCATCCACTGGTCTGTCTTCCTCTGGGTAACTGCGCATCTGGTTTCTCCATACAGAATTTCATGCCCTTCTTCTTTTTTTTCTTTATTCACATGGTTAATGAACTTCAGTCTATCAACAGCTTTGAAATGTTGTCCAGACAATTTACATTAAATCAAGAACATGATAGTCTTTTTAGTTACTCAAAATGATAAACACTTAGGTCAGGAAAATTCATAGCATGCCTTTCAAAATCTGACTTTTAAAACTGCATTTTACCTGTAATTTAAATTATTGCTTCTACAATAAGCAAAGAGTCCTTAGAGAAAGGAAAAGAATGCTTTGTCTTCCTGTCGACAAATATTTTGATATAAAATATGTCAGTGGTCTGGGCGCCTGGGTGGCTCAGTTGGTTAAGCGACTGCCTTCGGCTCAGGTCATGATCCTGGAGTCCCGGGATCGAGTCCCGCATCGGGCTCCCTGCTCGGCAGGGAGTCTGCTTCTCCCTCTGACCCTCCTCCCTCTCATGCTCTCTGTCTCTCATTCTCTCTCTCTCAAATAAATAAATAAAATCTTTAAAAATAAATAAATAAAATAAAATAAAATATGTCAGTGGTCAACTCTGCACTAATCTTGTATCTTTTCAAACAAGTCTGTAGTTTTTCTAGAAAGGTTTTTCATGGATACGCCAACTACACCCTTCTTGGAACATAAATATCCTCAATTATAGTAGGCCTACCACTATAACCAAAAGAACAAGGAGTTCCCAATTTACTAACGGGTTGGATTTCAAAACCTCATTCTTTAAGTACTTGGAACACAGAATGCATTTTCCCATGGCAACATTGTTGTGCCTATTTCATCCAAAGGGGTCTGCCTAACAGCCCTTCATTCATGCTCCTCCAAACCCTGCCCCTCTGACTTGAGTCATGCAGTTCCCTCCTCTTGGAATGTCCTTTACCCCTCCTCTCCCTCATATCCAAAGCCAACTCATACCCTTGACAACCAGCTTAAATGTTACTCCATCAAGATTCTCAACAGATGGACAGAAGAAAGAGAAATTAAGGAGTCGATCCCATTTACAATTGCACCCAAAACCATAAGATACCTAGGAATAAATCTAACCAAAGAGGCAAAGAATCTGTACTCAGAAAACTATAAAATACTCATGAAAGAAATTGAGGAAGACACAAAGACATGGAAAAACGTGCCATGCTCATGGATTGGAAGAACAAATATTGTGAAGATGTCAATGCTACCTAGAGCAATCTACATTCAATGCAATCCCCATCAAAATACCATCCACTTTTTTCAAAGAAATGGAACAAATAATCCTAAAATTTGTATGGAACCAGAAAAGACCTCAAATAGCCAGAGGAATGTTGAAAAGAAAAGCAAAGCTGGTGGCATCACAATTCCAGACTTCAAGCTGTATTACAAAGCTGTAATCATCAAGACAGTATGGTACTGGCACAAAAACAGACACATCGATCAATGGAACAGAATAGAGAACCCAGAAATGGACCCTCAACTCTATGGTCAACTAATCTTCAACAAAGCAGGAAAGAATGTCTAATGGAAAAAGACAGTCTCTTCAACAAATGGTGTTGGGAAAATTGGACAGCCACATGCAGAAGAATGAAACTGGACCATTTCCTTACACCACACACAAAAATAGACTCCAAATGGTTGAAAGACCTAAATGTGATGTGAGACATCAACATCCTAAAGGAGAACACAAGCAGCAACCCCTTCGAACTCAGCCACAGCAACTTCTTCCTAGAAACATCGCCAAAGGCAAGGGAAGCAAGGGCAAAAATGAACTACTGGGACCTCATCAAGATAAAAAGCTTTTGCACAGCAGAAGAAACAGTCAACAAAACCAAAAGACAACCGACAGAATGGGAGAAGATATTTGCAAATGACATTTCAGGTAAAGGGCTAGTATCCACAATCTATAAAGAACTCCTTAAACTCAATCACCCAAAGAATAAATGATCCAGTCAAGAAATGGGCAGAAGACATGAACAGACATTTTTCCAAAGAAGACATCCAAATGGCCAACAGACACATGAAAAAGTGCTCAACATCGCTCGGCATCAGGGAAATCTAAATCAAAACCTCAATGAGATATCACTTCACACCAGTCAGAATGGCTAAAATTAACAAGTCAGGAAATGACAGATGTTGGCGGGGATGCGGAGAAAGGGGAATGCTCCTACACTCTTGGTGGGAATGCAAGCTGGTGTAGCCACTTGGAAAACATTTTGGAGGTTCTTCAAAAAGTTGAAAATAGAGCTACCATACGATCCAGCAATTGCACTACTAGGTATTTACCCCAAAGATACAAATGTAGGGATCCAAAGGGGTACATGCACCCCGATGTTTATAGCAGCAATGTCCACAATAGCCAAACTGTGGAAAGAGCCAAGATGTCCATCGACAGATGAATGGATACATAAGATGTGGTATATATATACAATGGAGTATTATGTAGCCATCAAAAAGAATGAAATCTTGCCATTTGCAACGATGTGGATGGAACTAGAGGGTATTATGCTGAGTGAAATAAGTCAATCAGAGAAAGACATGTATCATATGACCTCACTGATATGAGGAATTCTTAATCTCAGGAAACAAACTGAGGGTTGCTGGAGTGGTTGGGGGTGGGAGGGATGGTGTGGCTGGGTGATAGACATTGGGGAGGGTATGTGCTATGGTGAGCGCTGTGAATTGTGCAAGACTGTTGAATCACAGACCTGTACCTCTGAAGCAAATAATACATTATATGTTAAAAAAAAAAAAAAAGAAGAAGAAGAAGAAGATAGCAGGAGGGGAAGAATGAAGGGGGGGAATCGGAGGGGGAGATGAACCATGAGAGACTATGGACTCTGTAAAACAAACTGAGGGTTCTAGAGGGGAGGGGGATGGGAGGATGGGTTAACCTGGTGATGGGTACTAAAGAGGGCACGTTCTGCATGGAGCACTGGGTGTTATATGCAAACAATGAATCATGGAACACTACATCAAAAACTAATGATGTAATGTATGGTGATTAACATAACATAATAAAAAAAATCAAAAAAAAAAAAGATTCTCAACAGATGGAACCAATCGCTGGATCCTCAGAACTAAAGGCCTCTTCATGGTCCTTCTGTAGTAAACATTGTGGTTATTCCCCCCAACATTTGTTCTACTCCCCACCCCATTCAATTTGTGGTAACAATCACAGGGTTTTGGGTGAGATCAATCCCATCCCCATTTCCTGGAGCAGGGTCTATGTCAACAAGGATAATCCCATCTTTCTTGACTGACATTGGCCTAGGTAATCCGGGCTTAAACCAATAGGTATCTGGCATTTTCCAGGCCACATGGATTGGTTTAGGTCCAATCAGCACAAGCACAAATCTTAGGACTTTTGACCAATGGTTGTGGGTGGGGACATTCTCTTCCTGGATTTGAAAGTTGGGGATTATATGGCTCAAGCTCCAGTGGGCTGGGATTTTGTTCCCATGAAGGAAGCCAACATGAAGTCGATACCCAGAGGAGGGCAGGAATGAGGGAATCATAAAGAAATGGAGCCAGAATCCTGATAGAACCAGCTCCCTGAGCCTGACCTACCTCTGAACTTTCCAATTACATAAACCAAGAATTTCATTCCCTCCTATCATGTAGGCCACTCTGAGTTGGGTTTTTGTTACCTCCAATGAAATCATCCTACTGATATAGTCCTTATCACTTTCTACTTCATATCATTTTCATATCAGCTTTATATTGCCTATTATACCTTTGACTGTATCTTTGTATCTGCCCGGGGTGCCTACAATATACATCTGTATACGTAAACATAACTGCAAGTTGAATTGAGCCAACCAATTCAGTGTTTCCCAAGTGAACGCCACTTATGTGGGATGTTAAAACATTTTATGGAGGGAAATAATTCTGCCTTTAAATAGGATTGACAAGCACTGGGTTTTTTAAAAAGGGGATGATTTCTTTATTACAGTATTTATTAAAGTCCTCAAAGTACTACACTAATGTGCATTATGACAAAAAGTGAGATCTAATCTAGTGTATGTGTCGAATGTATTTAACCCCTTATCTCTTTCATCCTACACGTCCTGAGGAACTAATGTTACAAAGAACACATGAGGGAAAATACTATCGTATGTCAAACTATGTTAAGAACTCCAACCTGATAGGCTTTGAGGACTAGAAAGGAAGAAGAAAAGGAAGTTTTCTCCACAATTTCAGAAATGAAGGCCAGCCAAAGAATTTACCTTTGACGCCCTCACCCCTCTCCACACACCTTCTTATCATAAGAAAAAAAAATTGCACTTATGTGTGGTAATGGATGGTAACTGAACTTATTTTGGTGATCATTTCACAATATGTCATTACGTTGTATACCGAAAACTAATACAATATTATACGTCAATTAATCTCAATAAAAAATGATAATAATGGTAATTTTTATGCTATTCCTATCTGGTAGGCATTGTTTTCATAATTACCTCAATCATAACTTAGTAATATTTTCTTAGACTGTCCCACACAGTCTTGTAAAGTTGCTCTATTTCTATATAGTTAGTTTTTATTTCAAAACAAACCACTCCAAAACTGAGTGGCTTAAGTTTTTTGTGGCCCAGGAGGTTACTGACCCACCAGTTCCACAGCTATCCCTGCAGTCTTTCTAATCCTTGTGGCCCCTGTTTCCTAAGCCTGGTCCTTCTGTGTCCTGGGAGCTGCCTCAGACCCGAGCCACGCGTGGTGTGCCTGGGGCATGGCTTTGATTCCGGAAGCTCGGCAGCCACCACAGACCGCTCTGGCCCAACAGAAATGGGAGCAATAGTGGGGAGCTGGAAAACCTTAGGCAAAACACTTTCTCATTAGATCTCTGCCCACAGTCAAGGGCATAACAGCAGAGAGTATTTCTTGGTGGATTTTTATGGCACCAACATCTGTCGAAAGTAAAAGGGAATGTTTCTGCCAAGACATTGATGTGATTAGGCCTAATGAAAAGATTCACCAAATTGCATCTTTATTTTTAATTCTTTCATGCGTGAACACTAATCTAGTCTACAAACTTGACCTTGACCCATTTAGAAAGGTGTTGCAGGGGCCACTTGATATTTTTGCAGGTCTGTTTAGCTTTTGAGCCCCTCTGCTGTGAGGGGGAGATAGAACAGCTTGCTTAGAGCCTCTCTGTCATCCCTGGTACCAGCGGATCACTCCCGACTTCCCTTTCATTGATTAAATTTCTTCGCCAACGGGACCTTTTTGTCTTACAAGTTTCTCAGGCTTTACGTCAGGCAACAATATCAATAACACCATTTGTGGAACAAAATGTATTAAAATTGCCTTGGATTGCTAGCTAATCGTTCAGATCATTGAAGCATGCAAAAACATATTTTTTTTTTTTTTTAGAAATCACTGTAGTATATAAGCCTTTTGATCCGGGTGGTAAAAGTGACATTCTAAACAAACTCACTAAAAAGTGACTATTAAGTGGCTTATAGGGCCTATAATTTATTATTTCTCTCCGCTCTTCCGATGGGGGTCAGCCTGTCAGGGACTGGAAGGTCTAAGCCAATGGCCTCACACGTCTGAGGTCTCGGCCAGAAAAGCTGAGATGGCTGGTCTCTCTCCAGGTGCTTTCTCCTTCCCCAGGAAGTTTGTTCCAGCTTCCTCAGAAGGTGGTCTCTTGGTTCCCAGTGGCTAGACACCAAACCCCAGTGCACAAGTACTCTTCAGACGTCCCCTCTGTCTCGTGTGCTAATGTCCTATTGGGCAAAATAGGTCCCGAGGTTAAATTCAAATACGAAGAGGAGAGGAATACACTCCCCCGTTTGATGAGAGAGTGGAGAAATCACATTACACAGGGGCATCTGTGAAGCGAGGAAGTGAGCGTCACGGCCATCTTGGCAAACCATCCATTTTGCTCCCTCTCTGGCCACAGTGAAAGCTGAGATGAGCAGTCCCAGCTGAGCCCAACACAAATTGCTGACCCACGCAATTATGAGCAAATACAGGATTGCCATTTAGGCCACAAAATCTGGGGAATATGGTTCGACTGCAAAAGCTAACTGAAACAACTTCTGAATCCATTAAGGTAGGTAAAAGTTCCAAAACGCTTTTCAGTTTCCTTTTTAAAACTCTTCTTATTTTTTAGTATTTTTTATATTTTAGTATTTTTACTATTTTAAAGGACTTTGGAGACATCACGTGACTTTCCCCTGCACTTTCTACTAGGCAGGTTGGAAAACAAAGGGTTGTTCCCTCATGGAAGTCAAGTATAAATTTGGTAGTTGAAATTGGGGGCAAGCCTCTTCCTGCCCCTTCTGCACCCAATGTGCCAATGAAGAGAAGGAAGAGAGGGGGTTTGATGGAACCATCACAAAAGCAAAACACACAGCTGATTAAGAAACGACGTAGGAGAAACCACCATGTGCCTTCATCCTCAATATGACATATTAAGGCCAAACCATAAGCAATGCATTTCCTTATGAAAGCTCTCAGAATTCATAGAACAGATTGCACAGCAAAGAAAAAGCAGGCAAAAAAGAGAGGCTGGCAACTCGGCTGTAAGTTTGAATTTTAAAAGGAAACATTCCCACTTTCCCACCCACCATTATTCAAACTGTGTTTCCAAACTAGTCCTCTATCAGAATGTAACAGAATAAATGCCGATGAGAATTAGGACGCCCGGATTTTCATTTTGCCCCTCAGCAGCTGTTGAACGTCAACTAAGTCATTTGACCCCTCTGGGTCTGTGCTTTCACAACTATTAATTGAAAGGGTCAGACTAGGTGATGTGCCTGAAAGTTGCTCTTCCAGAAATTAAATGCTCATATTGGAAAGCTGGGCAGTAGAGCACTGTGGTCAAAAACATGAACTCTATTATCAAAAAGAACCAGTTTCAGGTTCAGCTCAGCAACTGACGAGCTGTAGAATCCTGCAAATGTCTTAAATTCTCAGTTTCCTCATCTGTAAAATGAGAACAAGAATTGTATGAGAATCTGCTAATTATGAGATACCGCATATCACATATTCAGCCTATGTCTGGCATATTACGAAGTGCTCTTCATGTTGCTGACAAGAACCTACACCATGTCTGTTAATCCTGCCCTCACTGTCATAAAAGACATAGATCAGGTCGATCAGGGTCACATGTTCCACAAAGGAATCCTAAAGCTGCCCCCTCACAGCTGCCTGAAACTCAGCTCTGCTTGCATGTCCTGGAGACAAAGCAGGAGTTGACTATCCAAAATCAACAGAACATTCTGGAACCACTGCTCTCCCTGCCCAAGCTGTTTCACTTCCCTTTTTAAAAACTAATATGGAGTCTAAGAAAGAAAAAGAGATTCAGGGTCTGAGTTTAAAGAAGCAAAAAGCAGGTTGTGCAGACAACTTTGACTTCTGCCCTGATTTGTGGAGGATCTCCTAGCCCCAGTTCCCAGAGTATCTTTAACTTCCAGGCATCTGCTTGAAACAGGATACTCAGTCGAACCAGTAATTCTGGTCTCTCCATTTTTCCCTTTGTGTACAGGGCATCAAAGGAACAAATAATGCTTAAAATATTCAAATAGCTTTATTCCTCCCCTAAAAAAAAACGATATCATGCACAAAATGAGAAATAATCGAGAGTAGACTCAGGCAGGAAGGCTGTTATTCAATCTTGAAGGGTCTCCGCTGGAATTATGAAGGAAAATAACAAAACAACAATAGCAATGCGGGGGCCAGGGTCAATCTCATCGCCTCCCCCTTCATCTAAGCCAGTAGACCCAAGAAAGAATTTATACGGAGGCAGGGCCAAGGCAGGAAAATGAAGGAATGCCCACATACCGTATGAATAAATAATTAAAAGCTCTAAAAGCAGGTGAAGAAATAGGTAAATAACATAAACTCTACTTTCCTGCTTTGACAGCTAGACCCTTATTAACAAAGAAGACCAGGTTGCAATTTGGAGTTCCACACTGACATGTGGTGACCCGGAGAGAACCATCCCCTGACCCCTGCCCACCCCTTCTCCGTCTCCTGGTTCTATCCAGCAGCACAAGCAGCCCAAGGCCCATTTGGGGCTCGCCGAGCGCATATATCCAAGTCTTTCAAACTCCCTCTGCCAGCTGGCCTTCGGCCACCACATAGGCCTAAAAGTGCACAACAGTCTGGCCAGGAGGGCAAACCCAGGGCAGATGCCCACACAGGCACTGGGGTCAGGCCTGAGGAGGTCAAGAGGTCTGGGCATCTGGGACAGGGTCTCTAAAAAGAGCATAAACTTTATTTATTTTTATTTGAAAAAGAGAGAGAGCACAAGGTTGGGGGGAGGGACAGCAGGAGAAGCAGGCTTCCCGCTGAGTAGGGAGCCCGACGCAGGGCTCGATCCCAGGACCCTGAGATCGTGACCTGAGCCGAAGGCAGATGCTTAATGACTGAGCCACTCAGGGACCCAAGAGGATAAACTTCAGGCAGGTGTATATCCCCTCGACCTCTCAGACTCCTTACTCAGTCTATCCCAAGGAAACCAGATGAGACCCGCTGAGTGTGGGGCTCAGGCGGGAGGCACGTGTTGCCTTGTCCTGGAAGCAAAACTGAGGAGACCACAGCCTTCTCAGAATCTCCTCAGACCTTAGCCCCAGGGGTTATTCCACCAGGGAGAGTCCCCCACACCTTCCTCCACGGACATACAGCCTCTGTGGAAGTTCCCCGCACTTGAACTTCTTTTAGGTAACACCTCCGCTCCCACAACCTCTGCCATAAATCACAAACAAACGTCAAGCAACAGGCTTCTTCCTAACGTCACCCCTTTGACATTATTCTTCAGTCTAAAACTGAAACCCAACTTTCTCATTTTCTCCAAATTCAGAAAGCCCATCTTTTCTTCACAGTTTACCCTGCTCTAGGGTATTCTGCTCATTCGTTATCTACATCACGAGATACATACCTCACACACGCACCATGACCGTCTTAAAGTCATTACCCCTCCCTCGCTTCCCATGAAAGCAGGAAATGAAGAGAAATAAGAAATATGGAGACTAATGCCTGGTTCCTTCTTTTAAATTAATAATTACTCATCTCCAGCTTTGCCTCTCTATTTCAGGGCCCCGATTATTTCCTGATTTTATTAGTACCCCCTTTTCTGTCAGGTTATTCCTCCCAGTAGCCCTAGGACTGACATCAATTCAGCCCGAACCACCGAAGTTACGGTTCTGGCACGCCTTCCTCGGAGCCCAGTGGGTGCTCCTCAGCCCTCTGCACGAGGCCATCACAGACCCCTCAGGCAGCTGCCTTTGCCATCGGTCTTCTTCTCTCCCTCAGCCACTCCCCGCCGGCTCAGCCCCCTTTCACCCACTCACATTAAGTGGACTCTCCTTTGTCCGGGTCTCCCCTGCTCCTCTGGGTACCCCGGCAGAACTCTCTCTGTTCTACGTACCATCTTCTCAACCAGGACCCATTAAGATCCCTCCTCACGGGCAGGGGAAATTGTCACCAGGCCGAAGCACAGGGAAGGCACTCAGGCAGTGGGCTTATTCTCTTTCCATCAGCCCTGGAATATCTCCTCCATGCACACCAGGCCAGTTCTAGAAAGAGTGGGGTGAAAAACAGAGCCAGTTTCGTGAACGTGCAGCCCGTGCTTTCTGGGCCATGTGCTTGGTTTAACATTCAGCTGTCACCATCCTAAAACTCGTGGTAACCTTATCTTTGAGATTTTAAGTGAAGTCCAAAGGGATCATGGGGCCCACATGGGAGCAGAGGTGGACACCTAGCGTGCCTGTCCGCCTTGTCACCCGATTCACAGCTTGCAACGCTCCACGAGCTCAGGATCCCCGTGGCTCTATCATGTTTGGGAGTCCGGCACGACTGGGAGCAAGTACAAGCAAGTTCCATATGTGGCTGCATAAGTGGGGGTGCAGGCCACACCTGGGGACCATGCTTTCTATTCCACCCAGAACTTGCTACAAATGCAGGAAGGCAATGGGTTCTGAAAAGACCCAGACAACCAAAGAAGCTATCATATCTTTTATTATTCCTGGGACTTCCCTGTATTACCCAACCACCTACCCTGAAAAGGATGACATCAAAAAAAAGGGAAAGACAGGGCGACCAGTAACTCCTTTCCTTGTCATCCCTTCTTACTCATCAATAAGCAAAAGGTAGGGTGTTGGTACATGTTGCATATCAAGAAATAGGAACAGGTGGGTTCATTTTGCGCAGCGTTTCCACTGTTCTGGTAGGAACAAAATCCATGTGCATGTATGAACTACAGAACACTGAAATGTCATTTTGTGATTGTGTATACAAGTAAAATTATCTTATATTTGCATTTAAAACTGGCATTGCACAATATAGAAATGAATGGTAAAATTAATGATAATAATTTTAAATGTTAATGTCTCTTTACTTAGAATTGCATTAAATGGCAAATTTAAAACACTATGATAAATTGAAAGAGAAGCTGCAGAAGAAAGGAAAAAAATTATATTTTAGTATCTTTAGCACTCTATTTTTTCTTGATATTTGAACAAAAGGCCCTACGTTTTCTTTTTGGACTGGGCCATGCAAGTTACGTAGCCGTCCCCAGTGAAGAGTGAAAAGAGATTGAGTGGGACAGAGGCGGGCTAGAGGGTGTCAGAGCCAGGCCACAGCCCAGCAGTATGTAGACATTTGTCTAAATGAGCTCTTTGACACCAGACCCCATACTCAAACTCCTCCAATAGTGTCCTATCTCACTCAGAGTGAGAGCCAAAATGCTCACTATGGCCTCCAACACCTCCTCTGCCCACCTCTCTGACTGCATCTCCCACCCCTCACTAGCTCTCACAGCTCCAGCCAGGCCATCCTACTTGTGTTCTCCCACCTGCCAGGCATTCTCCTACCCCAGGACCTTTGTATATACCATCACCTCCCCTAGAATGTTTTTCCCCCAAATATCTGGAGCATCCACCTCCTCACATTCAGGCATCTAACCAAAAGTCACTGTGCCAAAGGAGCCTTCCCTGACCACCTCATATAAACAAATAATACTTTATCTTGATTTACTTTCCTCGTTAGTACCTCTCACCACTGGGCCTCTCACATAATGTATTTATTTCTTTATTTAAATTATTGGTCTCAAGGCACCTAGCTGGCTCAGTTGGTAGGGCATGCGACTCTTGATCTCAAGGTTGTGAGTTCGAGCCCCACATTGGGTGTAGAGAGTCTGTTAATTAATTAGTTAGTTAATTAAATTCTTGGTCTCTTCCATGGGAATGTAAGCTCCATGAGAGTAGAGACTTGCCAGTTTTATTCACTGCTATATACTCAAACTAGAACAGTAGAAATATTTGTTGGATGAATAAGGCTAATACACTTCCTAAAGTCATTTAGATTGAGATAAGAAAACTTATTTAAATATGGAGACATAAAGCTGGATGAGCTTTCATATTACAAAATAATCTCTACCATGGATCCACAAACGGTGTCTAATATCCAAACTCAGGAGGCATTCTCCTTAGGGAAAAGAAAACCACCCAGCTAGGGCGCAGAGAGCCTGGGGCTGGGCAATGGACTCAGCCTTTAATGAGCTGTGCCATAGTAAGCAATAACTAGAACCTACTAAAGCCTCAAGTCCCTTAGCTACAAAATGCACATGATGTAATAATACCTGCCCACTTTATCTCACAGGTTTTGCGTGTGATGAATGAGACAATAAATGTAAATAAGCATGGTTTTGCAAAGCTGAAATGTTAAGAAATGCTAGGGACTTGTATTTGCCCAGCTAAGTAAGGTAACAGTGGGAGGAGGGAGGGGGTTTGCGGAGGGGAGACTAGGGCTGTTGGGCCATTTAGCGAAGACTGGAATTTAGAGACCCGCATGAAAGAAGCAATGCAGAACAGCAGATGCCAGGTCCCTGACCTTTCACAGGGCGACCCCCATACGTCTCCCATTTGGCATGAATGTCACTGAGCCCAATTAGAATTACCCTTTCACATAACATTCAAATTCCTGGACTTCCGAGAACGGCCATATAAGGGAGGAACAGACAGCGCAGATAAGAGGAGAGGAGAGGAGAGGAGAGGCAAAGGTTACAGGAAAAAAATGAAGAGACTTTTGCATTCCGCCACACAAAGGACAAGATGTTTCAACAAATCCTGTAATTCTGGAAAAGATTTAACTAGGGGATATTTACCCAAGTTGCCAGCCATTCTCTTTCCCAGTACTTTTGTGGCAGGGGTGTTTTGTTTTGTTTTGTTTTGTTTTGTTTTGTTCTGTTTTAATTAGTTTTTACTTCCAGGCCTTATTTGTACTTGTTTTGGTTATTTGTTTTGTTTTTATTTATTTGTTTAATTTTTCATTTCCTTTTGCTGCCCTCACCATGTAAGCTGATCTATTCCCAGCACCAGAGCCAGTCCACGTCCCCCAGTTTAGTCTGCGTCGATATAGAGCAGAATTTGTCACGTCAGGGCACTCGCCTCCGGTAGAATATATTTTTAAAATTCATTTTCATGCTAACAGTGCCCCTGCAAAGATGGTGATGCATAGCAAATCAAACTGTGCGCGAATTCATCAGGAAACAGCAGCATTTTTTAAGGCACCCTTAGATGCTTTAAATGAACCTTTTTGGACAAGGGCTCCAGATAACTTAAGCTGAACAGTGTTGAAATAAAAATAAAAATGCTGTGACATGGAACAAAGAAGGGAGGTAGAAGTGGCTGTCAAAAGTGGGCAGCCTGACAGCGTTCCTGACAGGGAAACCCTGCACTCTATTTTTAAACCAACCTATGTAATTTAGGAGAGAAGTTACCACATCTCCTAATAAAGCTTTTGGGGGCGGCTAGAAGATAAGTTTGCAGTGCTGGAAACTGCAGTGCCTCCCACGCTGAGTACGAGCCTCGAGATTCTGCCTTTTCGCAGCACCAAAGAAGAAAGAAAAGAAGAGGAGAAGAGAGGAGCGGAGAGGAGCGGAGAGGAGAGGAGAGGAGAGGAGAGGAGAGGAGAGGAGAGGAAAGGAAAGGAAAGGAAAGGAAAGGAAAGGAAAGGAAAGGAAAG